>NC_058133.1:388650563-388659367 GCF_016433145.1 Gracilinanus agilis
TTTTGTGGTTGGATATCAAACTTTCCATTTAGCCCTGGTCTTTTCTGTGCAAATACCTGGAATTCTTCAATTTTGTTGAATGCCCATACTTTCCCCTGGAAATATATAGTCAATTTTGATGGGTAGTTGATCCGTGGTTGCAGGCCCAGCTCTCTTGCCTTTCTGAATATTGTATTCCAAGCCTTACGGTCTTTTAGTGTGGAGGCTGCCAGATCCTGTGTGATCCTGATTGGTGCTCCTTGATATTTGAATTGTCTCTTTCTGGCTTCTTGTAAGATTTTTTCTTTTGCTTGAAAGCTTTTGAATTTGGCAATAATATTTCTAACCGATTTCTTCTCTGGGTCGAATATGGTAGGTGTTCTATGGATCCTTTCGATGTCTATATTGCCCTCTTGTTGTAGGACTTCAGGGAAATTTTGCTGAATAATTTCTTTTAGTACGGAGTCCAGGTTTCTATTAATTTCTGGGTTTTCTGGAAGACCAATTATTCTCAAATTGTCTCTTCTAGACCGGTTTTCTTGGTCTGTCACTCTCTCATTGAGATATTTCATATTTCCTTCTATTTTTTCAGTCTTTTGACTTTGTTTTATTTGTTCTTGTTGTCTTGAGAGATCATTGGTTTCTAATTGCTCGACTCTAGCCTTTAGGGACTGGTTATCGGCTATAATCTTTTGGTTTTCGGCTATAATCTTTTGGTATTCCTTTTCAATCTTGTCATTTCTGGTGTTCAATTTGCTTATCAGTTCATTTGATTTCTGAGCCTCACTTTCCAATTGCAAGATTCTACCTTTTAAACTGTTATTTTCTTGCCAGATCTCTTCCATTTTCCTCAGAATCTCAGTTTTGAACTCTTCCATAGCTTGTGAGGAGTTTTCCTTATTTGAGGAGGGTCCGGATGCTTGTTTGTTCTCCTCCTCTGTTTGCTCGGTTGTCTGGATTTTCTCTGTGTAAAAGCTGTCGAGTGTTAAAGACTTCTTCTTTTTGTTATTATTCTTTCTCTTCTGAACCTCCTGATGCTGAGTAGCCATCATTAGCCCAGCAGCTTCTCAGCTTTATCCTTGGGCTCAGTGTCTGTTCCCAATCTATTGGCTCCTGAGGTCTGAATTCTGGTTTTTTCCAAGGTCAAGCCCCCTGGTGGGCCCTCTTGCTTGATCCTCTGCTGGAGGTTTCTTTACAAGTCTCAGGGTGCTGCTTCCACAGTCGTATACCCGTCTGCACTGGTTCCCCACTTAGGCTTAGTTCTGCCTCCACCCACGCCTCTACTCAGCCGGCACTCTGCGCGCCCAGCGTCCTGCTCCGGCGCGCGCGCTCAGATTTCGCGTGCTTTTTTTGACTTAATGGGGTCCTAAGTCTTGCTGCTGTCAGGAACAGGTCCCGGAGCTGCTGATGACTCGATGGGTGCCCCAAACTTGCTCTATTTCTTTTTAGCTGGGTTCGGAGCTATAGGTGAGTGTGGAGGGGGTTGGGGTGGGGCGGTTGCTCAGCTCGCGATTGAGTGAGTGAGAGCCCTTTTTAGCTTGGAAATGTCTCGATTCCACGTACCTTCCACGCTGTGCCCTGTTGTGGGGTTCCTCCGTTCGTCTGGACTTGTTTTTATGTCCCCTTGAGGAGTTTTGTATGTTTCGGTCAGGAGAGGTTAAGAGCTGCTTCTTACTCTGCTGCCATCTTAACCCGGAAGCCCCCCTGAAGTCTTTTTGAAGTACAGTAGGACCTCATTTTATGGGAACTCAACTCACATGATTTCAGATATACATGATCTGCAATTAAAAAAAATGAAGGCAGAAAAATTTATGAAAATAAGAAATTTTAATTATGCCCTGAGTCCATATCATTTTCTGGGGTGGCATAAGTAGCATGAGTCATAGTAGTTCCCAATATGCCCATTATAGCTTTGAGAAGCATTAGTGTGAATATTTTCATTGTTTTGGGCCAAACAGTAGCTCCCACATTAATCTTTGTCCTGTTCTCCCTTGTAACAAATTGTGTTCTGTATCAGCACAGTGCTTTCCTTTATTTTATTAACACCATTTAGTTAATAATGACCCTGAAATATAAGAGTAAAGTGATGAGTAGCTCTGAAAAGCCCAAGAAGCCATAAAGTGCTTAGATGTGTTCATATAAGAAGTACTTATTAAATCACGAAGTTCATTACAAAAAAGATCTTAGAATGTACCGGTTGCATAAAATGAGGTCCTACTTTAATGTAAAAGGACGCTGATTACTAAAAATGGCAATATATGGTCCATTCCCTCTGGAACATGTATAGGCTTTAGGTATCACTTCATTGAAGAAATCTCTTTGACTAGAAGAAAATACTTTTCAGAAAATCCCAGTTTTGCCCTAGAGATGGTTAGGTAACATCTGCAACTCAGTGTATTCAATTACCTGATTATTGTTAGTCTTAGGACTTCTTTGGAACAACACATGTTCCCTCAACCAAAAAGATCACAATTCTTTTTCCCTCTAAACCCTAGAAAATGATCTTCTTGAGATGATACAGGCAAATGCACAAATATATGCAAATGAATGTATTTCATGCAAATGAATGTGTTTTCATATATAGGTGTATATATGTCAACCTGAAAAACACAGAATTGTTGGGGGGAGAGGGAGGTTTGTTGTGGTGGGAGAGCAAATGCTGGTCCTTTTTCAAAGAACTGTAGCTCAGCCCCTTTCATCTGAAGGCACTAACATTTGTTTAAGGATGTTACAGATTGTGTGGTCAGGGCAGTGGAAATAGCCCTTTGTGGTGGAATGGCATTGCAATCTTGGAATGGTCACAACCCAGATGGGATTATAATCTGCCCCCAGGACTTCAGAAAGTTGGATTTTATTAAGGGTGTGGGGGAATTCCCTCCTCCCATCCTTGGGAATTCGTAGCCCTTGCTGAAGTTGTTCTTCCCAGGATGAAGGGGTGGGGATGAAAAGGTGGGAAGGGGGTGGGAAAGGGCATGAGCATCTCCAAGAAAGGGTATGTTTTAGGAACTGACAAGTTATGAATCTTAAGGCACAAAAAGAAGAAAGGGGCATGCACAGGGTTTGGGGCATTTTCCCTAATCAAAAAGATATTCATTCCCTTAATCTTAGAGATTCTCAATATGCATGTATGACATTCCCTCCCAAATCCTGTTTGTCAAATTTTCAAGGTTGTTTGGATGTTGCAAACTCTTATCAAAGAAGAAAACAGCTACAACATCTTTCAAGTTAGCTTGGGTGCTTCCCCACTACCTGCAGGCTTAGAATGTCAGGCAAACCCTTATCAGTTAGGAGAAGGGCATTGAGTTGAAATCTGCATTCTATTTGGCAATATCTACTATTAAAATGCTAGACTCTCACAGCACCATTTTAAAAAGGATCTCAAAGCACTATTTAAAAGCACCATTTCTCATTTTTTTCCTACCGAATAACCATACCAGTACCATCAAAGCAGTACCAAAAGAACACATCTTTAATCAGAACAAAGGAAGATATTGCTCAGATGGCTGGCCACCACACAGAGCCACCACACACAACACATAGACTCTGGGAACACTACCTATGGAAAAATACCCAAGATGGGAATTTCTACTGAATTCTAGACTCAGGGTTTTATATATTCATTAGGGAGTACATGAAAGGAAGGACAACTGATTGGTTTACCTAGAGGCCAGGGAAAGAGGACTACTTAGGAGCAGCCTAGATATAATAAGAGAAATTAAGAAGACAAAAGGGTACTTAAGATTTTATTATATTTACTAATCCTATCTAGGGTGATCAATGAGTACTTCAAGGTTTCATAAAACATGATTATCAATATATATGTATGTGTGAATATATATACACATACCACATCCACACACATATCAGATATATTATTTCCCACCTACTCACTAATGCTTTGGTTCCTAAAAACAATAACAAAGGGAAAAAAAGATTGAGACAATTAACTAATCTGATGGAATCTTCATTGTTCTTTCCCTATCTGAATCAATCAATTAAAAAACAGATAAGTCCTATTAGATAAAGGCATATAAATACAAAAGTGGTCCCTGTCCTCAAGATACTTACATTCTGTTGGGGATGACAACAGTAAATAAATATACAAATATTTACATGTGTGTATATTCTCTCCCACACAGTAGCTAGCCCTCTCATGATGAGACTATTCACACTTAGCTAGACTCCAATAGATATTCAGATTATCTCTAAAATGGCATCCAGAAACTGACATCCTTCAGTATAACCTGAAGTATAACCTTCAGACAGAACCATCTACACACCAAGGTGAGATATTGGAGTGGGGCTTCAGTGAATAATTTATTACGTTATCAACTTTAATTCCACAATGGAGATTGTATGTTTGGGAAATATTCTGACATTTTCCAAAAAGGAAACTATTAAAAGCAGAGTATATAGAACATGATTCACTTTCCTGAATTCCAAGAAACCAATACTTCTGGGTTTCCTTAGTCAGATGAGTCATTCTTCCTGGATATGCTAATAGATTTCAGGGGAGGTGGGTGACATAACACTTTAGAGGATGAACAAGAATGAAAAAATCATCTGAATATTATAAGTAGATGATTTTAAAAGTTTTATTGATGTTTTCTTTTTATTTGTTTTTACCTTTTTAGACATAATACAAGAGCCCCTTACTCCACTCCCACCCAATGATGTTTAGCTGTTAAAAAAAATTGGTACAATAACTGTATCTGATGAAATTTTCAATGTTTCTAGGGGCTGAGGGAAAGGAGGTGTGGTTTCCTAACACTATTACTCATGAGCCCTCATTGATGTGTCCCCTACTGATTTTCAATTGATATCAATCAGTCAAATAGAGTAGATTAGTTTTTAGCAATATATGTTTATTCAGTTGGTATAATAATGTGGAAGACAGAAACTCTTTCCTACCCCCCAAGTGATTCTCTTTCAGGGGCTTGAATGGGAATTTTTTCACTACTGAACTAGGTCATTACAGGAAACTAGTTTACTATTTTATCAAAAGCTTTCAAAAGCATGACCAAGTCTTTTCAACAAATCCTAATGTTTTTCCTCTGGAGAGTTATTTCATTTCATTTATTGGTAGCAAGCATTTTTCTCCTTCAAAATTAACTTTTGTGTATATAGTTTAATGTCTTTGGTTCAGCACAGGTATTCTCGTTTGATAAAGGTAGCAAATAGTGTAGAATATCTTGTTAATTTAAGTGTGTTAAGGGTGATTGATTATGGTTGACATGAAGTCATAGACTTCACTGGGTATGCATATACCACATTTTATTTTCAGGTATTACTGGATTTGTAGGCTATGTCTTTATTTCAGTTTTTTTAAAATATGTATGATAAAAACTTCTTTATTCCTTTTACTTCTAGCCTTTGCAACTATTCTTATGATATCACTTCTTTGGTAATCATGTATTTGACTTGCTCAATATGCTATTGTCCCTTTCTTTTTCTGAAACAATAGTAAAACTTTAGTTAGTCACTTCTTTCTTTTTCATAACTGCTCTCCTATCTTCCATGATATGAGTTGCTAAATGGTTCTTTTCCTCCTTCCCTGGACTATCTCTTACAAGGATTCCTTATTATCTTCCTACAATTTAATCAAAGATAACTACAGAGATTCAGTACTTGGACCACTTTCCTCTCTGCATTCTATTCCTTGGTGAATTAATCTATTCTCAACAATCAGCTATAAAAAATTTCTTAGAAATCAGATCTTTTCACTTAACCCCGCTTCCCACTTTGAGTTTCATAATCTCTTTTTTTTTATTATTTATTTATTTATTCATTCATTCATTTATTTTTTTTTTAAACCCTTAACTTCTGTATATTGACTTATAGGTGGAAGAGTGGTAAGGGTAGGCAATGGGGGTCAAGTGACTTGCCCAGGGTCACACAGCTGGGAAGTGTCTGAGGCCAGATTTGAACCTAGGACCTCCCGTCTCTAGGCCTGGCTCTCAATCCACTGAGCTACCCAGCTGCCCCTCGTAATCTCTTTTAACCAGATTATTCATTAGTCAAATTTTTACCTCCAAGATCGCTTTAGAGCTCCTCTCCTGTCTAGGTATGCCACCTTAAACTCAAGTCCAAAAATAAACTCCTCATTTTTGGCTTTGTCATTGTCTCCCTCTCTCTAATTTCTCCATTTCTGCTGAGCATAGCCATATCCATGTAGGCTCATAAAATCAAATCATTTTTTGATTTTTTATTTTTCTCAATTCTTACTTCCAATAAATTTCGAGGTCCCATCAATTTTATCTCTGCAATCTCTCTCATTCTATTCCCTGTGGTTGATTGCTAGTCTATCTCAAGGTTTTATCTCTTTTCACCAAGGCTAATGTAATATGCTTTATTATTATTTTTATAAAAACCCTTATCTTCTGCCTTTGAATCAATATTAAGTATTGTTTCTAAGGCAGAATAGTGGTAAGGGCTAGGCAATTGGGGTTAAGTGACTCGCCCAGAGTCACATAGCTAGGAAATGTCTGAGGCCAGATTTGAACCCAAGAACTCTCAACTCTAGGCCTGGCTCTCAATTCATTGAGCCACTTACCCCATAATATCCTTTAAATGGATCTTCCTGAATCTAGTCAAATCCACTTGTTATATAATTTTAAAAAATGAACCACTTGTTATATAATCTTTCTTAAAAAGTTGTATGGGTAACTTTGTTTTTCTATCATTGTATTATTTGTATATACTCCCCACTCCTCACATTGATTGATTATGGAAGGTAAAAATTTGGGGCTCATTGGGAACAAGATAGCCACAAGTGCCAAAATAGCAGAAAAGGAATTTTATAACGTTGTTTATTAAGTTAATCAAGCTAAATACACTAAGACCCCAATGACATCCTTTTAGAGTGGACTGGATATATGGGGAGCTCCCAACAAAAGTGTTTGATCTGGGGGCAGCTGGGTAGCTCAGTGGATTGAGAGTCAGGCCTAGAGATGGGAGGTCCTAGTTTCAAAGCCGGCCTCAGACACTTCCCAGCTGTGTGACCCTGGACAAGTCACTTGACCCCCATTGCCTACCCTTACCACTCTTCCACCTATAAGTCAATACACAGAAGTTAAGGGTTTAAAAAAAAAAGTGTTTGGTCTGCTTGGAAGACTCATTAAACTAGGCCAGGCACTTTTTATATATAATATTGAGTCCTTTGGGAAGTATCTCAGTAATTGGATCATGTTTATAACAAGTGTTAAACAGTTTATTCTTAAGCATTTGTCTATTATACAACATATTAGGGCAAATTGGGGAATTCTGGAGGCTAGGTTCAAGCAGAAGTCACTACATATCTGAAACCAAAAGAGAACTGTTGTTTGACCTCTTTTATGTAAACAAAAGCAAAATGTCTGTTGACTATACCAAGTAAAAACTGAACCTTGACTTGAATCAAACAAAAATTCCATAAAAATGCCTGATTCATTGATTATATTTGGCAATGTATGTCATACCGTACTCTTGCAATCTCCCATGCCCCTTCAAAGAGGATGATGACATCTTTCATTATTTATTCTCGTGGACTTTCATTTTTTAAAAATTACTCTGAGTTTGAGTAAACTTAACTTTTAGCACATTATCTCTTCTTTGCACTTTTCACATTATTTCTTATAACAGTAATTTCTATACATGTATGTCAGCTACAAAATTGCAGGTTCCTTGAGAGCACTATCCATGAAATCTATCTTTGTATCTTGAGGTGTTCAGGGAGGACTAGTACCTCTGGCATGAGTGTTTGCCAATCTCTTGTCAGGGCTATTCATCTGTCATGCTTGGGGCTTTGTCTCTTCAAAAGGTTTTGTCACTCAAGCTCTGCTCATCTCAGGCAAAGCTTTTATTGGGATTAGCAGAACGATGTGACCCAGGCTGTTGGAAGTAGAATGCTAGAGTAGTGGAAGAATAGAATTTTACAGAGAAAGATCAAGATCCCTCTGCCCCCTCTCCTAGGCTGGCCTTAATAAGGAGATGGACAGGGGCCCCAAGGTAGTTCTACACAGGTGGGAACTAGTGGAATTTATCCATATGAATATTCATTGGAGGAAACCAGGTGTCCTGATAACCCCGATCCCTGATGTGTGCTGGCACCTGGAACAGAGTCCAGACTCTATAAATATGTCAGAGGGAAAACTACAGGCTTCAAACATATTGGAGAGTTAGGGCTTTGTCTATCTTAACCATTTGAAAACTTCCCCTGGTGGAATGGGTGGATGAGAAGAAATTGTTCCTACAACCAAGAAGGCAGGTGAAACAGATGTCATGGAGACCTTAGGGCTTGGCTAGATATCAAAGACTTGAAGTTCATACATTGCATCCTAGGTCATTGCTAGCTGTCCTGTTTTTTGTCTTGCCGCTGGATTTTGATTACTCTGGAAGACAGAGCAAAGCTGATGATTTTGTGCAACTCTGCTTGCTTAAATCCAGTTCCTGGCTGTCAAAACATCATCTAATGATGTCATTGGTTTTCTTCAAAATGAAAGCTGAACAGTATCTCTCTCTCTCTCTCTCTCTCTCTCTCTCTCTCTCTCTCTCTCTCTCTCTCTCTGTCTATCTTTCTCTGTCTCTCTTTGTCTCTCTCTGTCTCTGTCTCTGTCTCTCTGTGTGTGTCTCTCTCTCTCTGTCTCTGTCTCTGTCTCTCTCTGTGTGTGTGTGTGTGTGTCTCTCTCTCTCTGTCTCTGTCTCTCTCTCTGTCTCTCTCTCTCTCTCTCTCTCTCTCTGTCTCTCTCTGTCTCTCTCTGTCTCTGTCTCTCTCTGTCTCTGTCTCTCTCTGTCTCTGTCTCTGTCTCTGTCTCTCTGTCTCTCTCTCTCTCTCTCTCTGTCTCTCT
>NC_058133.1:388659467-388812770 GCF_016433145.1 Gracilinanus agilis
TCTCTCTCTCTCTCTCTCTCTCTCTCTCTCTCTCTCCCCCTCCCTCTCGTTCTCTCTCTCAGCACAATACATTGGGGATATACTATTGTATGTCAATAAAATAGCTGAATTGAAGATTTCAACTCTAAATCTACTTATTTACAGGTGGAAGGACCCTTAGAGGTCATGTTGCCCAAGTTTTTCATTTTACAGCTAAGGAAATTGAGGATTGTAAGATTTAAATTAATGTCCATAACTCCAAGTATATCTTGTAAGATTAATTAGTAATCACTTGAAGTAGAAGAAATAAAAAATAAAAGTACAAAGCTTAAGTATGACCATGTGAGTGAACTTTCCTGTCAAGCTCTCTCCCCAGCCTCCACAGCCGCATTCTGGGAAAAAGAGAGAGAGGGGCAGGATAACATCGAAATATGTCCTCCCTACGTACACCGGCAGAGTTCACACTCAGCGTGAGCACATAAATGGGATGCTGGATAAGAGAGTTCTGGGGAGCAGATTCTAATTACACAGAATCAAAGAGTTTAGGTCAATGTGAAATATAGCTCAACAGTGGGGAGAGAGAGGAGGGGAGAATATGCTAAGAAACTATTTTAATAGTCAAAGGAACAACTGTTAATGAGGAACTGGTAATAAGATGGTAGCCATGGAGGCAGGAAGGAAGGGGATTATTGTTAGAGATATGGGAGAAGTAGAAATAGAAATTGAAGAAGATATTGTATATCAGAGATGAGGGAAAGAGAAGACTGAAAAATAATGCCAGGGTTTTATAGGGTCTTATAAAGATCTAATGAGAATATTGATGTAAATCTCTTTGCAACCCACAAAGTACTGTATAAATGCAAATTATTGTAATTATGATTATCTTATAGTTATTAGACCTCCAGTCTGGTGGTAACACTTCCTGGATCTCCTAGTGCAACTCTTGCTGGGTTTAGGCACTGTTCATAGAGCAATACAGGCATGTGTTGGTTAAAAAAAGAAAATTATGTACATACTTTATGTTTAACCTGTACTATTCACTTCTTTTAAGTCTAGACAATTAATAAAATGATATATCAAGCTCTTATTTATTGTGAGAATAGAATTCTGAGGTATAATTAACTCACATGGAAAATTTAATAAGTATCTGTCACAATACAGTTAGAGCTACCTTCAGAACACTACTGGTACTACTACTGCTACTGCTACTACTACCATTTTTATAGCACATAATACATGACAAGCACTTTGCTAAAAATTTTATAGACATTGTTATTATTACTTTAAAAACCCTCACTTTGCATCTTAGAATCGATACTAGGAATCTATTCTCAGGCAGAAAGAATGAGAAGGGCTAGGTAATTGGAGTTAAATGACTTTCCCAGGGTCATATAGCTAGGACATATCTGAGGTCAGATTTGAACCCACAACCTCCTGTCTCCAGGCCCGACTCTCCTATTGAGCCACCAGCTGCCCCTGATGTGTGGTATGTTAGATTTAGAGCCATAGTTCTCAAATTTTAGTCTTCAGATCACTGGGGATCATCAAGAACCATTTGAAACGTTCATGAAATTGAAACTATTTTCAAAATAACACTTAGATGTTATTTGCTTATTAAAATATTTTTCCCTTTATATTGTATGAAGTCAGATTTTCTTAATATAGCTCAACCAAAACAACATGTCAGACTTGATTGAATACAGAAGCAGATATGAAAATACAGTTATCTTTTATGAAGATATATTTTAAAAATTCCCAAAATATGCAATACAATGTTATTCTTCTTCTAATTGTTTTGGTATATGATTATTTTTCATAAAATCATGTTATTTGTGTTAATATAATGAGTTAATTTTTATTTTTAAATATATTAATAACTATATAAAATTTTAAAGTTTAAATTTAGAATATAAAAATTATCCATAGATACATAGCCCACATGAAAATAAGCTCTGTGGAGTCTTCAGTAATTTTTTTAAAACATTTGGGGGTGTGTGCAGCTTGGTGGATTGAGAGCTAGGTCTAGAGAGAAGACTTCCTGGGTTCAAATTTGGCCTCAGACACTTCCTAGCCAGGCAACTCACAACCCCCACTGCTTAGCCTTTATTGTTCTTCTGCCTTAAAATCAATACAATGTATTGATTTTTAGATGGAAGGTAAAGGTTTAAAACAAAACCAACAACAATAACAAAAGTGTATAGCAGGGGTTGGCAACATATGGCTCTCTAGCCATATCTGGCTCTTTTGAGGGCCAGATATGGCTCTTTCTGCAGGAGCCATAAAGTCATTTTTTTTTCAGGCACTGTTACAGGAGCTGCACTGTGAGCACTGTACAGGTCTCACGAAATTACATTAAAAAAAATGTGGCGTTTATGACTCTCAAGGCCAAAAAGGTTGCCAACCCCTGGTGTATAGGGACCTTGAGACCAAAAAGAATATGAACTACTAATCTACAGTATGAATGGTGGCCTGAGCAACCCTAACTTAGGAATTGCACTGCTTTGTTTCAGTATTAAGTGCAAACCTCCAAATCATAATTCCCCTTAAAGGCTCATTATTACCACACCCAGAGTTGCCTTTGGAAAATTTCCAAGTCTAAGCAGAATAGGGTTTACATTGGACTCCACAGATGTGGGTAAAGGGATCTTCAATAGTTACCAAAGTTCTTCAGTGACAATGATTTTATGACACAAGAGAGCCTTTATTCCATCCTATAAAACAAGCAGAAAAAAAAATCTTCTAAGAACTCATAATGAATACAAATCTCCTCTCTGGTGAGTTTTATTCTCCTCCAGTGTTCTACTAGTTCTCCAGATTAAAAGCACCACCTCGTGGTCTGGATTCCCTTCAGAAGGGTAGTGAATTTGGGGTAGCTAGAGCACCTCTACTTCTAATTCCAACCTATCCTACTTTCACCCCACAAATCCATACAATCACTCAGCTTTGTGGATTTACCCTGAAGTCATGAACTCCCCTCGGAAGAAAAATGCCTTTAAGATTTGCTAGAGAGATAATCCCCTTCCTAAGGGACCTACGGAATTTGGATAATTCATGATAAGGGCAAAGGGCAAAGCCTATACTTTATCTTTTGCTCCCTCATATCTGGATTTAAATCCTGGTTTTTTTTTTTCCCCAGTTCTATGGATTCTCTACTCCCAAGAATATCACACTGTCCTAGAACTTCCTTACTCTCTATAAAGTTGTAGTCTAAGCATTTTTTTTTTATCTGACAGACTGTCCCCTCCACCTCAACTTCCCATAATTTTCTCCAGAAAGCTTGTTTCTAGAATTCTCAAATTCGGGCTTGCTGTAGAGGTAACACATGACTGGTTCTATCCAAGAATTTTTTTTTTTTTTTTGCCAGAAGACTTGATTCTGAGATCACATTGCCCTAGAAATTCTCTTTTCCCTGTGCAATAGGATGGGGTTCAGGAATTCTTACTTCTTAGATGACATGATTCTCTTCTTTGAAGCTGACACATGTTTGAAAGCAAGTTTGACCGCCCCCTAGTTCTCCAAGGCTAGGTCCAGGTACTGAGTGCAGTCATTTAGCCTAGGAACTCTCAATATGCCATGATTGATGATATCCTTTAGGCAAGAGGATGTCACCTCTAAGGCTAAAGGGAAAATGGCTGGCAGGTCCCTGGGAGTTGGAGGGGGTGCTATACCAATGTTCTGATGCTTCCCAGGGACCAAAGCCCTCTTTCCTCAGAAAAGGAGAAAGAGTGAAAAGGGGAAAGCCTTGGTAGGTTTGTTAGCTCCTTTCAGAGGCAATGCAAAAAGGGTTCACTTCTTTATCAAGTGCTCAAATGAGTCAATTCATCATCACTCATTGAGACCCATGCTTTAGGAGGCATGAAGAAGCATGGCCATAACTACCATGGGAAGTTGGTCTGGAAGACCTGGCTTGAGTCACATCTCACCTGGACACATATTAGCTATGGTACCTGAAGCGTTTAATTTAACCTCCCAGTTCCCTAGGCTACTCTTTACAGTCATTACATTGCAGAGGAGGTATAGATTTGCATTAATAGGATAATTTTATCATTGGAAGAATCAATGAATTCATAGGTCTAATCCAAAAGTTATTGTATATTTTATTTTCCTGGTTCTGGTTATTCTACCAGTTTGTACAAGTCTTGCCTTGTTTCTATCCATCTTTTACAGCAAACCTTTTCCAATCCCTCTTAATTATAATGCCTTTCCTTTGTTAATTATTTCCCATGTGTTCTGCATACAGTTGGTTAGTACATATTTGTTCGTCTATTATCCCTCCCATTAGATTGTAAGCACCTTGAAAGCAGGGACTATCTTTTGTCTCTTTTTTGTATCCCTGATGTTTAGCACAGTGCATGGCACATAATTGGTGCTTCATAAATACTCATTGATTGATTTATCTGAATTCTTCATATTCATTTCTTGTGGTACAATATTATTCTTTTACATTCATGTACACAACTTGGTTAGCTATGCCCCAATCAATGTACACCTGCTTTGTTTTCAGTTCTCTGTTACTACAAAAAGTGTTGCCAGGATATTAACTTTTATATGGCACTTTTTTTTTTAAATTTTTTTTTTCTTTTTAACTCTTGTACTTCGGTGTATTGTCTCATAGGTGGAAGATTGGTAAGGGTGGGCAATGGGGGTCAAGTGACTTGCCCAGGGTCACACAGCTGGGAAGTGTCTGAGGCCAGGTTTGAACCTAGGACCTCCTGGCTCTAGGCCTGACTCTCACTCCACTGAGTTACCCAGCTGCCCCCTATATGGCACTTTTAAAACTTTTTACAACTCTACAAGGCAATCCAGAGAATAAAATGATAAGATAATTTTCATTTCCCAAATTGGAAGAGTCTTCATGGATTATCTAGTCTAACTTCCTTATTTAACAGATAAGAAAACTGAATGTAGGTATTATTATACCCACTTGGCAGATGAGGAGATAGGTTTAATGAGTTAAGTGATTGGAACCTCTAAGAATAGGAGGATCTATTTATTTATTTATCTATTTATTTATTTGTTTGCTTGTTTATTTATTTATTTGTCTATTTATCTATTCATTCATTTATTTATTTATTAAATCCTTCTATCTTGGAGTCAATACTGTTTATTGGTTTCAAGGCAGAAGAGTGGTGAGGGCTAGGTAATGGGGGTTAAGTGACTTGCCCAGGGTCACACAGCTAGGAAGTGTCTGAAGTCAGATTTGAACCTAGGACTTCCCATCTCTAGACCTGGCTCTCAATCCACTGAGCTATCCAGCTGCCCCCAGAATAGGACTTAAATCCAGGTCTTCTTACTAAAGTCAAGTATGTTTTCCAAAATGGGAAATTATCTCAAATTATTGCTGAACAGTTCTATTAGAAATTTTGCCACTTTGAAGCAACGATGGTGCATCAATCGGAAATATTTTAATACTAAAATGACTATGGAAAGCTCCACTATCTTTTCTCTACTTGGTTCTTGGTTCTCATTCGTTTTCACTATTCTTTAAAAAGAACTTTCTCTACCCACTGCGGGGGATGAAATGATATTACTTAGCCAAAAGTTTTCTCTTTCAACAGTTTATTCACCTGACCTTGTTTCTGTGGGTGAGCCTCGTATGAGCTGTACAAGGATTTGACTATACAAACATGAGCTTTGCAGAATTGTACAATTGAGTCTTCTTTCGAACTTCCCCCAACACTCCTCCTCTTTCCCATTCCACCTCTTCAACACACACATACTCATTATTCTCAATGGGAACAGAGGGCATTGGTTATACAAGGTCACAGAGCCCTACAGTGCTTTAGGTCTCTGGAGTGAATAATGTG
This sequence comes from Gracilinanus agilis, assembly GCF_016433145.1. Lineage (NCBI taxonomy): Eukaryota > Metazoa > Chordata > Mammalia > Didelphimorphia > Didelphidae > Gracilinanus > Gracilinanus agilis. Next base: position 388,665,254 of record NC_058133.1, read on the forward strand.
GCGAAAAGACTATAGCAAACCTTATCTCTACCTAGTAATCAATGGTGAGTTTTCTTAACCACAATAACTCTTTTATACTCCACCAATTCTCTTGGCCAACAGATTATCTTGAAGCTGCTCTCTCTGGATAATTCCTCATGTTCCCAAGGGAACTCATGTGCAGAAACTGTTGGTGTTTGGCTAACAACTCAGTCACTCTGCCCACAGGTCAAAGAAACGTGTTCCTTTTTTCCCCCCTCCCTTTGTAGATCTTTATAGTCAGTGATTAAAAAAAGAAAAAGACCAGATTTCTTTCTTTCTTCTTTCTTTCTTTCCTTCCTTCTTTCTTTCTTTCTTTCTTTCTTTCTTTCTTTCTTTCTTTCTTTCCTTCCTTTTCTTTCTTTTTCTTTCTTTCTTTCTTTCTTTCTTTCTTTCTTTCTTTCTTTCTTTTTTTCTTTCTTTTTTTTGTTGTTTTCATTCCCTACTATGCAAGATATATGCACCTTTCCTTGGCTATGATTGTGGCAGAAAGAAAAAAAGAGACAAGGGTAGAGGTGTCCTGTTTACAGTTATCGTTGGGACTCTCTCAGATTAGTTTCTCATTTTCCCAGGTTGTTTCAACTCTAGAGCTTTTGGGTTCCATAGAAAAGTTTTTTGATGTTGAGATTTCATTTTCAGGTGTAACTCTGATAGTAAGTGAGGGAAAGTCAAATAGGATTTGCTGTAATCCCATCAAAGAATAAAATATTTTATTAATTTCAATTCATAACTATTTTTAAAGACCTAATGGGGATACTAAAATAGAAACACAAATGGTATTTGTCCTAAAGGAGAACTTTCTCTTGGAAATTACTACATCCAAATAGCTAAATAAATATATAGAGCAGGAGCTAGAATTTTTTTAAAAATCTGAAGCAAAAACTAGTGAGAGGGGCTAAGGAGAGAACAGGAGCTTAGGCACTGCACAGGACATTTCAAAGAAGGGTCAAGTGGAGGCTATCAGGAGAATGTCTAAACACCATTGTAGTTATTTTTTTCTCCTTAAAACCCATACCTTCTGTCTTAAAATCAGTATTATGTATTGGTTTTGAGGCAGAAGAGTGGTAAGAGCTTGGCAACGGGGGTTAAGTGACTTGTCCAGGGTCACACAGCTAGGAAGTGTCTGGGGCCAGATTTGAATCCAAGATCTCCAATATCAATGCCTGGCTTTCAACCCACCAAGCCATCAAGCTGCTCCACATTGTAGTTATTATAAGATAGGATATAAGAGAGTCTAGATCATACTAATATCAAGGTTGAGACAGAAGTTGGATCATCTTAAGTATCTAAGAGTTAGATGATCTAAAGGAGCTGCACCATATAAAATAAATAGTTCCCAGAATGGACCAGACTATTCCAGAGAAGAAACATGTTGTATGTACACCAGATGTTGGTATCGTAGGTAAAGCCCAAGTCATCCTGCTCCAGTTAGATCTTTGAGTAAATATGAGACAATTTGAGGAGGGAGATTTTTGTGATTCATGGGAATTCATTAATAGTCAAATAGGTTTTTCCCTTTTTGCCTTAAGAAAAGGGCAATTCAGAAGCATTTAGGGATGAAATATTCAAGAAAATGGTGTACCAGGTTTGGAGATGAAGTGGGTGGGGAATGTGCTTGTTTTCCCTTTAAGACTGGAATCATCTGGGTAGTTTACCGAGGAAATGTTAAGTTCTGCAGTAAACACAGTACTTTTGTAAAGCCACAAGTTCCAGAATTTACAGAAGGCCTACCTTTTAAACTAGGTGAGGTTTGGGACCTTTGTTTTTCTCAAACAGCTATTAAATTCAAGCCTACAATTCTCTCTTAGCCACTTCAACTGCTAAACTTCAGACACACAGCTCCTCTCTAGCATATTACCTTGGACCATGACTGTTTATTCTGAAGCAGCCAATTTCTTTTGCTAAAAGAAGAGTGGAAAACTCAGAAAATATAGTTTGCTTGAGAGGAGTAGAAAAAAAGTGAATTAACATGCAAAGAATGAAAAAAAAAGCAGTCAATTTATTTAACTCAATCATTGGAGCTGACAGATGCTCATAAAAGTCCATGTCAGCATATGAGAGCTTTGAAAGAATCTTTTCATTAACTTTCTGAGGTATCTTTGAAAGGGTTTCTTTCTTTCTGAAAGTTACTAGTAACATGGTTTCTAAACTGAGAAGTCTGAAAACAGACAAGGAATTATAGAAAGAATCTCAGTTGTTTGGGATAGTATTAGAGGGCATTTTGTCTAATACCTACCTGAAGGGCATAAATCTCTTCCTTAGTATTTGTGACAAGCCACTGCTTGAATCCTACAGTTTAGGGGAATTTGCTACCTCATAAGGAAGGACATTTGGGGATAGCTCTAATTTTTATAAAGTTAATTCTTACATTGAGCCCAATTTTGGTTTCCTACAACTTCTTCCAATAGGCCCTAATTTTGTATTCTGTGGTAATGAAGAATAAGCCAAATTCTTTGATATTTGGATTGTCACAAAAAGAAAATGTAGGGGGAAGCCAGGTGGCTCAGTGGATTGAAAGTCAGGCCTACAGATGGAAGGTCCTGGGTTCAATCTAGCTTCATGCACATTGTAGCTGTGTGACCCTGGGCTAGTCACTAAACTCCCATTGCCTAGCCCTTACCACTCTTTTACCTTGGAACAAATGCACAATATCAATTCTAAGATGGAGAAAGAAAACAATTTTTAAGCTTTTAAATTTGACTGTCAACTTCTAAGTCACCGGAAATTAGGAAGCCTTTAGAAGTAACAATGGAATTTTTTTTTCATAGTTGAATTAGACTTTGGGAAGGTATTGGGAATGCGGAGCATTGGATAGAGTATAAATATGCCTGCATTCTATGTCTCAGTTCTGCTATTCTTCCCTCTCTCAGTCTTAGTTTCTTGATTTTAAAAATGAAGGTATTAGTCTACATAATCTCTAAAATACTTTTCAATTTTAACGCTAGGTAACCTTAGTTTTTCTTGCCATGAAACATTAGGGAAAAAGTGGAGCTGGGTTTGGATCCTGTTCTGATACTTGCTACTGGGATGAACTTTCCAAAATTAATTCACCTTTCTAGGTCTCAGTTTTTTCATCTGTAAAATGAAGGCAATGAACTAGTGGTTCCTAAGGTCCTGCCCAACTCAAAATCCTATGATTTTCCATAGCCTTTTAAGTATTTGAAGAGAATGATCATCATCCCCTTTCTTTTGACGTGTTTTCTCTTTTCTAAGCTAAACATTCCTGATTCTTTAAACCAAACTTAATATGATGGAATTTCAAATCTTATTCAATAATATCCCATGTTGTCAAGGTTTCTCCTAAAGTGTACAAAGTAGAACAGTGAGGATCAGTCTGTTGCTAAGCTTTACCTTACAGAAGTGACTCCATGTTTGACCACAGATTGATCTATTTGCACAAGAATGGTTGAAACAGCTACTTTTAGGTCAAGCTCTACTGATCATAATCAGTTTAGCAAACTTCATCTACTCCATATATGCAAGGCTAGCAAATACTTGTGGTTTATCCTAGGGAATCAGTGAGACCACTGATCAGACAGATTACCCCCAAAGTCCTTTCCCACTAAGTCTCTGTGAATCTGCAGAGTAACGACAGTTAGATATAAGGGCAGAGACCTGAAGATCTGGGCTCTTAATTGGGGTGCATCCCATAGTACTCCTGAGTCGCTGTCACTGCTTGATCATAGGACTGGAGGGCTGGGGAGCCTCTCACTTAGAAGTGTGAATAATAAAATGCCCAACTCATGACCCTTTAAGAGTTGATTTTAAATACTTCAATACTACCTATGATCTCTTCACAAGAACAGACAATATTCCAGAGTGATAGTCTTAGTGTACTACACAAAGACAATAGCACTAACTCAGAAAAGTCAACTCAACTTTGATCTATAACCTTGATTTCATGCTGTATGAAGATTTAAAAAATTTGGGATAGCTTGGAGAAGGTTGGAAAATTTAGTTTTCTTAAGTATTAAAAAAAAAGCAAAATATAAAAGAGAGATTGGACTTGTTTTGGTTCTTGAGGGAGAGTATAAAACTAAGCAAGGGTTAAAACTGTGAAGAGGTAAATTTGGATTTCCTAAATTTCTAACAATTGAAGCTATATTCTCAAGAAGTATTGGGCTTCTTCTTATTGTAGATTGTCAAATGAAGTTTGGATGATAATTATCTAGTACATTTTGCAGGGGATTCTTTTTTTCCAGTTTTTAAAAAAATATTCATTAATATTTTATTCCCCTACCTCAATTATACATAGAAGCATTTTTTTAAACACTTGTTTTCTTACATTTTAAGTTCCAAATTCTTTCCTACCCTTCCTCCCTCTACCCTCCCTGAGACAGTAAGGAATTTAGTCTAGGTTATACATATGTTATCATGTAATACATATTTCCATATTCATCATGTTGGAGAAGAAAAAACACATCAATTAAAAAAACCTTTTCAAGAAAATAAAGTGAAAAATTGCATGTCTTGATCTGCATTCAGATTCCATCATTATTTTTCATCATGAGTTCTTTGGAGTTGTCTTGGTTCATTGTATTGCTCATAATAGCTAAGTCATTCACAGTTGATCATCACACAATATTGCTGTTACTGTGTAGTGTTCTCCTGGTTCTGTTCGCTTTACTTTATGTCAGTTTATATTAATCTTTCCAGGATTTTTTTTGTGGTCATCTTGTTTGTTATTTCTTATAACACAATAGTGTTTCTTTATAATCATATGCCACAACTTGTTTAGTCATTCTCCAGTTGATGGATATTTCCTCATTTGTCAACTCTTTTCCACCATAAAAAGTTGCTATAAATATTTTTATGCAAATAACCAAAAATTAACTGAAAGAATCAATAACTTTAGTAAAATAAGTCTCTCTTCCCTCCTTTTTTCATCTTTTAGAGATATAGTCTTAGTAGTGGTATTGCTGGATCAAAGTGTATGCATAGTTCTACAGTCATTCGGACATGGTTCCATTGCTCTCCAGAATGATTGGAACAGTCCACAACTCTACTACCAACAGGGCATCAGTGTCTCAATTTTCCTTCATCTACACCAACATTTATCTTGTTTATTCACTTATGTGCAGGGATTAATTTATGAGTGAAATTTGATAGTCTCTGAGCTACCTTCTTAGGCACATTTGTGGGATCATAGAAACTCAGAACTGTAACTTAGAAATCAGAATTAAATTCTCTTCAGAAAATGCCCTTAAAAAAAGCACTTCACTGTGCTAAAAACATTAGCATAGACACAGAAGCAAGTATAAAGGTAAGTATTAAAAATTATTGTGCCCAATTATATGCCAATAGAACTAATAAGTGAAATATGTGAATGTTTACAAAAACCTAAAACAAATGAAATAGAATAAGAAATAAATAATTTAAATAATAATCTCAGAAATTAAATTAAAGAACCTATGAAAGAATTCCTTCTCTCAAATAAAAACCTAAGACCAAATAAATTTATAAATGAATTATTTTAAAAAATGTAAAAATAATTATAGTATAAAATAAACAATTTGAAAAAAATGAGTGAAGGTAGAATCTTACCAAACCTTTTCTGTGAGATATGCACAATGTTAACCCTAAACCAGGAAGAGATGAAAGAGATAAAGGAAACTATGTATTAGTATCTCTCATTAATATTAATGTAAAAATTTAAAGTATTAGTAAATACATATTAAAGCTATATTTAAAAGATTTTACTCTTACTGGGTTGGATTTATACCAGGAATTAAGGCATGGCTCACTATCAGAACTTCTATAAATATGATAGACCATATTAAACAAAAAATAACAATTATATCTACAGACACAGAAAAATTTTTGTCCAAATGCAGTAGAATTTTATGTTAAAAATGTCAAAGCAAAATAATTCCTTAATATGGTTAACTATATTTTTCTATAATAAAAAGGTAATATCCTTAATGAATAAAAATTGCAGGCCTCTTTAATAAGAGCAAAAGTAAAACAAGCATATCTATTGTCATGATTGCTATTTGACAGAATTCTAGAAATCCTGGGATCAGTAATAAGTATTAGGAATAAAATTCTCTAGACACTGTATAATAATTTATAATTATTTATTATATAGTAAAGGTTGGAATTGGAGAGAGGAAAAAGTCACACAATCACCTGGCCTTGGCTAACTAATCTGAGTTTGATGGATATACCTTGGTGTCTCAGTTAGCTAGCCAAGAGAGACTGAGCCAGGGAAAATCAAAAGACTGCCCACAAGCTGTCCCATCAGGTAAGTCTCGTGAGCTTGAGAGCCAAGAGCCAAGAACAGCCAAAAGAACTTGCTGCTTCCTCAATTCTCTCATTTATAATACCAGGGACGTCACTCTTTCTGGCTCTCCCTAGTTGGACAGACTTGACCCTAGGTCTGGGTCAGATGCCAGTCTCTGGACACCAGGAGTCACAGACAAGAGATAAGCATCTTCCAGAATGCCCAGGAGCCATGAGCCAGTATAGCATGCATGCTTAATCAAAGGGTGAGGCTATTTCAAAACTTTTCTTTCTAAAAGGAAAGAGGTATACAGATTTATGTTAATTTCACACATGAGAAGAAAAAGAAACTGAAGGAACAAGTATAGTCAAGGATGATGACTTTAAAAAAAGATGAGGATCATTTACTTAGACAATCCTAGAGTTAACTAAAAATTAACTGAAAGAATCAATAACTTCAGTAAATTGTCAGTATGTGAAATGAACACAAAAGTTATTAGTCTTTATAAATTACCAACAAACTCCTGGAGGAAGAGATAAAAAAAGAAATCTTATTCAAATTAACTTTGGAATGCATAAAATATATGGTAGTCTAGCTAGCAAGATACACACAGGAATTATATGATTCTAATTTTTAAAAATTCTTTACCAAAATATGAACTTCAATAATTAGAGTGATAGTAATTTCTTCTAGTTGTCATACAAATATAATAAAATTGTCTAAATTAATTTATAAATTCAGTCCATGCAAATAAAAATCAAAGGATTACTTTATAACCTAGAAAAATAATAACAATATTCATCTGGAGGAACAAATGGCCAAAAATCCTAAGAGAAACTATGAAAAAAGGGGGAGGGGAAGCAAGAGAGATAGCAATATGACATATCAAAATTAAAAGACTAAAGAGAAATTATCAAAACTATTTCATTCTAGTTAAAAATAGAGAACTTGATCAGTGGAACAGATTAAATACACGAGACCTGGAAATAATCAAGTATGATAGCATGATATGCAATAACTTCAAATACTGGAATAATGACTCATTCAAATAAAACTTCTGAGTGAGCTAGAAAGTAATCAGTCAGAAATTAAGTTTAGATCAAGCTTTCATGTCCATTTACCATAGAAAGCTCCAAAGGAATACAGAATGAATACATGTAAATTATTTTCTAATACTTTTCACAATGGTAGATAAGGAAGAATTGCTGATTCAACAAATGATATAGAAGAACAATAGGTGTAAAAAGAAGCTAGGTGATGCAGTGGATTGAGTGTCAGGCCAGGAGTCTGGAAGATCTGAGTTCAAATTTGGCCTTAGGCATTGGCTAGCTGTATGATCCTGAAAAAGTCATTTAACCTCAGTTTGACTCAATTTCTACATCTGTAAGTGATTATAATAATAATAATGATAATAGCACCTACAAATTATATAATAATTAAATAAAGCATTTAGCATATTGTCTGACACATAGGAAGTACTTTATAAATGTTAGCTATTATTATTATTACTAAATAAAATTGAAAAAGTTTTGCACAAACAAAATAAATGCACTTAGAATTATAAGAGAAAGTCAACTGAGTAAAAATCTTTGTGGGAAATTTCTTTGAGAATAATCTGATAATTAAAATATGTAAAGAATTATATATGTGGGTGTATATATATGCATACATATATATATATATATCAAAGCCATTTCTCAATTGATGAATGGTGAAAAGATATAAACAAGCAATTCTCAAAAGAAATAAGGGAAGTTTATCAATAAACATTGGGGAAAATGCTCAAAAATCACTAATATTTAAAATAATGAAAATTAAAAGCAAATCTGAGGTTCTACCTCACACCCATAAGATTGGCAAAGATAACAACAAAAAAAGAAAATTACATTTTTATTATTAAAATTAAAATTATTGGAGCAGAAGTGGAATGAATGGTACATTAAAATGTTCTATTGGTGGTACTGTGAATTTGTCCAATCATTCTGGAAAACAATTGCAAATTACACCAAAACATGTCACTAAACTATGCATAACAATTACCACTTATGTAGGCTTACATACGCTAATGATATAAAAGAAAAAAAGGATCCATTCATACAAAAAATTCATAGCTGCAATTTTTATCATATGAAACAATTGGAAATAAAGTGTGGGCCCATCAAATGGGGTATGATTGAAAAATGATATATGGATGCAATGGAAAACTACAGTATTATAAGATATGATGAAAGAGCTTCAGAGTCACATGGAAAACCTTTTATGAACTGATACAGAGTGAAAGGGAGCAGAACCAGGACAACAGTTTATACAGTAACCACAATGTTGTAAAAACAAACAATTCTGAAAGAAAAGAATTCCCATCAATGCAATGATCAACTGAGATTCCAGAGCACTGATAATAAAGCATGATAGCCACCTCTTTTTTTTTTTTTTTTAAACCCTTGTACTTCGGTGTATTGTCTCATAGGTGGAAGATTGGTAAGGGTGGGCAATGGGGGTCAAGTGACTTGCCCAGGGTCACACAGCTGGGAAGTGGCTGAGGCCGGGTTTGAACCTAGGACCTCCTGTCTCTAGGCCTGACTCTCACTCCACTGAGCTACCCAGCTGCCCCCATAAAGCTTTTTAATTCACTAGGACCTGCCAGAGCTTGTACTGTACTGACACAGCCTTCAAAAACCAGTGTAGTTTTCTGGCTACAATGATGCCTTGGAGAAGGACTTAAAAGTATAATTCTTAAAACTAATGATTTTAGCTAATAAAAGTTATTTATGCCATATTTATTGATTCCTTTAAAATATTAGTCATTTCCTGATATACTCTCCCCCCCCTCCACATTAGGTGCTCCCTTATACAAAGAAATATAATTAAGCAAAATTAATTTTAAAAGCTAGCAAGTCTGATAGTTTATGCAATATTCAACACCCTTATCTCTTCCCAATGGGTAGAACTGTATATTTCATCCTCTAATATCAAAAACTGTTCAGTGAATTAATGGGTTCAGTTGCTGTTCAGTGCTGTTATCACTTATATAATTGTAGTTGTTAGATATAGTGTTCTTTTATTTCAACAGAGGGTGTGCTGTGCCCATGTGTCTGAACCAGTTTGGCAATAAGGATCAAGTGATGTCAATTAAATACTGATCTCTGGTTTCTGTGTATAGCACCCCAAACAAGGGTCTTCTTTGGGATAAGTGTCAACCTTTAATGACATTTTGCCTTGCTACTCTTAGCTCTGCTGCTGGTGGCTGATAACATCTGTTTTACTAAGCTAAGGATCTGGTGTGGATTTATCTAATTAGATTCCTAGGGGGCATGGGCCCCATTCACTGGCTCCTGTGTGCTTAATTGATTCACTTCTTTCTCTAGGGTATATTGTAATGAGTGTTTGCTTGGATAAAGTCAAAGATAATAATAGACATAGACCAAATATCCCATTAGATTTCAAATTCAGCCCTTCCCAAAGTGCAAATCCCTTTGGTGCTGTAATTTATTTTTATCTCCTTTTACAGCTCAGCATCAAGAGGTAAAGTCAACATTCAGCTCCCAGCTCTCTCTATCAGAAGTTGACTGGAAAAAGGATTTCTTCTACTTACTGAGAATCATAAATATGATTTCATTTTATGCAGTGTAGGAAACCAAGCTCTTTTGGAGTATTTCCTACCATGGCTTGAGCAAGTATGGTGACACAAGATTCCATCCATGATGTCTCAGCTCCCTCACTTTGTGCTAATTATTTTTCATTGTCCCTTTAGTTTTAGAAGAAAATAAATTGGGATTCCCCAAAGGAAAATATAGACTCTGTTGGTTACCAGATTATCTTCAAAAGCAAACCAGGAGGGGATGATAGGGCTAATATTCTTTTCAAATTTGTCTCATGTCCTGGAAAAGAATGTGGTCATGGGGCAACTGGGTGGCACAATGGATAGAGGGCACAGTGAATAGATTTGGAAGGTCCTGGGTTAAAATCTGACTTCAGATACTTCCTAGCTGTGAGACCTAGGCAAGTCACTTCACTCCAATGGCCTAGTCCTTCCTGCATTTCTGTATTAGAATTAATATTAAGACAGAAGCTAAAGGCTTTAAAAAAAGAGAGAAATAAAGAAAAATAGAGAATATAGCTAGTCAAATTTTATTATTATTATTATTTAAACTCTTGCCTTCCACCTAAGAATCAGTACTATATGTTAGTTCCAAGGCAGAAGAGCAGTAAGGGCTAGACAAAGAATAGCCAAGGATCAACCACACTATTGTGACCCTTCAAAAAGAAGTGATATTCTTTTATGAATCAGTTGAGACAATATAATCCTAAAGTGTGTGACCCAAAGGGCATAGTCAACTGTGGAAGAACACAGCTTTTGACACAGAAGCATTCCTTGCCTCTGAGCACCCTCTTTCTACATTTTTCATGATGTCTTACAGTATCAGTAAAACTCAGTTATTCACTCAATAATGTAACCAGTAAGACATATAACACCCAACAGGGAATAGCCCATTTGAGAGGCAGAAATCAATTTTCAGGAATGAGACCTCTTTGATTAAAGAAGAGATTCAATCTTGGTCATCATTAATTGAACAGAAGAGAAGAACAGACCTAGGCATTGCAGCTGAGCGACCTGTGGAAGAGATTCTTTGCCTAGAGGGAGTAGCATGTTGACATAAGGAGGGGCAAAAGAGAAGGGAATATTCTGACCCTTGAATATCAGGGATGAGAAGTACAGCATCTTGGCCACATGTTCTATAAGTTCACTACAAGCATGTGATCAATATTCCTACTGATACTGTGTGTAATTATTGGAGAATCCACCCCAGATGTTATTTTGGGGAGGAGACTCTGTTTTATTACTATTGTTCTTATGATATCATCTTAGTAAATGTCATTCCTTTAAGCTAATTGTGTCTACTGGCTGACTATTAGAGGTACATACACCAGTGGGGGTTCATGAACTATAGTTATAGGAGTGTAAATCCACAGAGTATTTTTGAGCCTGGGAGTAGTTGCCTCTTTAGGGATCCAGTTTTTAAATTTGAGTTGTGAGGGGATGTCACACATTCATACCTGTGGTCAGTTTTTTCCCTCAAAGATGGACAGATTTTTGTTTTTGCTATCACAAAAATATTGCCATGAATATTTAGCTTTATATGAGAACTTTTTTAAAAAAATTAACTTCTTTGGGGAATATGCCTAGTAGTAAAATGGCTAGGTTAAAAGTTATGAATAATTCATTGACTTTTCTCTTACAAATCTAATTTTTTCCCTCAGAATTTTCTGATCATATACTTTAATTAGAACCAAGAACTCCTCTAAAATTAGACTTTGACTTTAATTAGTTTAGTCTTCTGACCATTCTTTCTCTCAGACAAGAGACACTGTTCCCTTCCCTTCCCTTCCTATGTGTAATCAAGTTTACATCATACTCATATACTGAATTAGGGATGAGTCTGAGAGAGAATTAGGAATTAAGCATTAGATTTTGATGGAAACGAGGGAGAAGGAATGAAAAAAAGGAGAGAAATTAAAGAAGAGAGGAAAAGAGAGTAAAAAAAAAATTGATAGAGAGAATGGTCTAAATAGAGTATAATATTCCAGATAGCAAATGCAACCAGCCCAAATTTGATAATTCACCAAGAATTTTTAAAATATTGACTATATTTCAGGAACTGTGCTAAGTTGCTGAGGATATGTGAGTCTATAGGAGTTATTCCATAGGGAGGTAAGTTGAACTCCCCCTGCCAACTTCTGGGAATATACATATATACATGGATCACTATGGCAATAGCAAATCATATCCTTTATAGATCACTAAGCAAGAAAAGCCATTGTTGACTCAGTAGACTTTTAAAAGGAGTGACCTCTACCTTCTGGATCTGTCTTTTCTTGTCTGCTATAAGATGTCAGGAGTCCTTGAGTGTTCTCCTCCAACCCAGAAGGAATGGGAAAAGGCTTGCATATGACAGTCAGACTATGTTATGTGCTAATGAGCTTCAGGCTGAATTTCAAAGCCCAGGTTGCTTTTTTTTTTTTTTTTTTGGTTTTTGTATCAAGGATCCTGAGATGAACATTTTTATCTTTGGAACCAATTTGTAAATTTCAAATATTAAGAGGTCCTGGTGGACTATGAGAAGTGTGCTTTACTACTTCTACAAAGTATCTTGGAAGAGAAGACCATCAACAGGAGGGTTAGCCCTGTGCAGGGACTTGGAACTGGAGGGAATTAATTGGATACTATAGAGGTGAGATGAAGACAAAATACCCATTGAACAGGTCCACAAAATGTTTGATGTTTTGATGATTTAAATATGAACCTCTCGGCCATGTATGTTTGCAAAATATGTTCCTCACTACCCATGTAAATTAAAATTGTGCCTACTCTGAACCTCTCCTACACTCTGGATATATTTGTGGGAGAGTAAACCTCAAAGATCTTCTGTAATTCCTGCATTTGTGATTCCTTTGCTAAGGAACTGAATATACTGGCTGATTACAAGAAAGCCCACCACTCCGATCTCATGAGGTTCCTTCCTCTGGGGGAACCTAATTGGCCAGTGGTGGTGTGATTTGAGTAGGTGAGCTTCAAGGGAAGAGTATGGAAGTTATGTTGAAGTCTTTTGTTAATGTGCACTTGTGAGTCTCTTGTGTTAAACATTGTGTATGTGTGTTTTTGAAAGAAAATAGCTATCCTATTCCTGATTCATATTGCACAATGAGGACTTTTTGGAGACACCATAGACATGAGTCAAATCTGTTCTAAGTATTTATCTACATGTTCCAAGTTCAGAGTGTAAAGAGCTAAAGAGTGGGAGAAAGAGCTTGAGCTCTTTAGAGGCATTTAGGATTGAACCTGGTCTGTAACTAGACTCTGAACAGAAAGGATCTCTTATTGAGACGGTAGAGGTGGCTAACCTATTGCCTTTGGGCCCAGCAGTGGTTTTAATTCATACTTATAGAGAAGTAAATATAAAATGTATACAAAGGTGTCTATAAAAATAATTCCATAAGGGTGGTGTTGAAGCTCCAGGAATTGGGGGGTATCCAGAAAGCAAGGGTTTGAGGACTTGATCAGTAAAATGTGGTGTGAGTACATAAGCAGTGGCATCAAATAAAGGAGAATGAAGTCCATTATGAATATGGAGGAAGAGGATTTTGATTCATGATGATTTACTTCATGTAAGAATGTGGTGTTAATTTAAATTTGCTCATGAGTTTTTGCTGCACTTCCAAATAGATCTCCTCCCCACTTACCCCCATCCTATTACACCTTGGCTCAATTTTGTTAGGTGGGTGATTCCTTATGATTCCTCATTTTCCTCTTACAGAAAAGGATGAAATGCTGAAGTAACACTCAAAGAAGAGGGGAAGTATTCATTTATTTATTTGTTTATTTATTAAAATCTTTACTTTCTATCTTGGAGTCAATTGTGTATTGGCTCCAAGGCAGAAGAGTGGTAAGGGCTAGGCAATGGAGGTTAAGTGACTTGGCCAGGGTCACACAGCTGGGAAGTGTCTGAGGCCAGATTTGAACCTAGAACCTCCCGTCTCTAGGCCTGGCTCTCAATCCACTGAGCTACCCAGCTGCCCTCAGGGGAAGTATTTAGATTTGTAATTTATTTTGGTCTTTGAACAAGTGGTTGGATTGAGAAAGGTCACTAAGAAGGATTGAGGACTGCTCATCAACTTTCCAATATTCAAAATATATTCATTAATGTTAGACATTGTTTAAAAATAATTGTAATATATACTTTATTTGTTTTGACTTATATACTTAAATATATCATTTATGAAACCAATAATTTATAATATATTTTGTTAATGTTCAAATTCTTAATTCTTTGGAGTCTTGAGGAACACATCTCTAACATAGGGATTCTCAACCATGGGTCCATAGATAGATTTCAAAAATGAATGGGGGAACTTAAATGGGGGAAAATTAAGTTTTAATTTCAATATGATTAATTTCTTTTCTAATGCTATACATTTTTTTTTCTAAAAATATTATTCTGAGATGGAATCCACAGGCCAGGGTCCGCAACATAAATCAATAACTCTTGTTGTAGTACAAAAATTCAAGATGTGAAATTCAAATGTAATTAAGAAAGTCCAAACAACTTTTCATTTTCTGATGGCCATTATCAAAATTGATATCTCAATTAACAAATACTTAGTTTGGAGACTAGAAGTACAAACACAAACACAACTCAATAACTGTTATTGTTTTTCCTGGAATGGTATTTTGATCAAGGACACAGACTAGCCACTCTTTGTTCTTCAGACTTTGCCACCATGTTTCACTATTTCTGTGGCCCTATTCTTCCACTGATTTGGTTCCTCTAGGAATAGTCATTTTAAGGAAGGGTCCAGAGTAGCCATCCTTCATTATCCAGACCTTGCCACTATACCTATGAATAGATATGTCCCTGTCTCCCCCTTTTTTTTAATTTCCATTTTTTGTGCTGTCTTCTTCTGCTAGAAAGCAAGCTCCTTAAGAGCTGGAACTGTTTTTAATTTTGATTGTATTTTAATTTCCAGTGCTTAGGACAGTACCTGGAATTTAGGAAGTTCTTTGTTTGTTGATTGATTATTAGCATCTTCATATATAATTTCTCTTATTTTAATATTTATGACTTTTTAAAAAGTTTTTTCCTTATAATTTGCAAATCCCTATGAAATTGATTTTTCTCTTGTACTTAGAAGAAATGACGTAGGAATAAAAAAAATTAGTGATTGAATTCAACAACAAGAAATGTTTGGGAGAGAATTCAGGAGCTTAGAATTCTAATTCTACCAAGCTCTCTCATATAACTATGGAGTTTCTCTGACTCCACTTTCTCTGTCACTATGCACATTTACCCCAATAATATATTATTGTGCTACTATGCTAATAATAAGGTGAGGAAGCACTAATAAAAACCTTATAAATATTAATAGCCAGCATATATATATATACACATATTCACACATATGGGTGTATACATGTGTTTGTATACATATACAATATTTTTTCCATAGTTTAAAACACTGATATTTCATTTTGTTTACCTCATTAATTTTATAGTATGAATAAAATATTCTGGTTAATGTTGGATGAAATCCTACTTAGGTTTTTGGGTTTAGACCTGAAAAGTATTATGCAGTCTGGGTGGTTTAGCTAAACATTTGAGACCTGCCAGTTGGCCTGGAAATCTCATAAAAATAGACTCAGTTGCAATACTTCAGCATTTCCATTGCTGGTTCCAGCCTAAACCTAACAGTTCAGAGTTGTGTGACTAGGGAAATTCATGGAGGATATATAAGGTGAGTAGACTTATGAAGGTCAAAGGTTTTTCATAGGTCCTGTTATGCTTTGGTTACCAGGATTTTCTTTGGAACAAGAATTGTACTTAAACGGTTGTATTTATTCAGAGATATATATTTCTTTTCTTTTCTTTTCCTTTCTTTTCTTTTCTTTCCTTCTTTTCTTTTTCCTTTCTTTTCTTTTCCTTTCCTTTCCTTTCCTTTCCTTTCCTTTCCTTCTTTTCTTTTTTTTATTTTATACCCTTAACTTCTGTGTATTGACTTATAGGTGGAAGAGTGGTAAGGGTAGGCAATGGGGGTGAAGTGACTTGCCCAGGGTCACACAGCTGGGAAGTGTCTGAGGCTAGATTTGAACCTAGGACCTCCCATCTCTAGGCCTGGCTCTCAATCCACTGAGCTACCCAGCTGCCCCCTCCTTCTTTTCTTTAAAGATGCTAAAACAATAATTTTCTATTGCCTACATTAATAATAATACCCTTAATTTATATACTTTTTCAAGAATGTATAGTAATTAAACTGTTGGTGTTCTAAATATGAGACCCTTGTTAAATGAGCAAGTTGACTTATTATAGAATATTGTAGTCCTTAAGTATATTGACAGTGAAGTATTGCACAAAAATTCTTTTTGGAGAGGCAAACAAAGGCATTGATAGAACTGGTTTCAATGTGGTTAAAAAGGCAAAAAAAACCCCAACCTAACATAACTTCATGGGACACTTGTTTCCTCATTGTGCTCATGCTGAACAAAACTAGGAAGATTATCACAAAGATAAATGTAGCTTGTACTTCAAAGAAAATTTACAAATAATTTAATGAAATTACCCCAGAGAAGTTGAGCCTGGAGAAAAAAAGACTATCAAAGTTGATATGATGGTAGTCTTTTAAGTATTTTAAGGACTGTCATGAGGAAAAGATATTGGACATGTTCTATTTGGTCCTAGAGCAGAGATAGAAGTTGTAAAGAAACAAATTTGGGACTGATTTCATGAAAAACCTCTTAACAAATAGAGCTATCCCAATGAACTGCCTTGGAGTGTGATAAGAGTCCCTTACCTTTTAGGTATTCAAGAAGGGGCTTGGATGTTGTTTGTTAGAGCAAAGTAAGACTTTTTTCCCCTCTCTGGATTGGAACAGATGGTTGCTGAAGTCTCTTTCAACTCTAAAATTTTATCATTCTGTGATTAGATCCTGAAAATAAAGGCAACCTATAATTTGACTTATGAAGCTGAACATAGGGAAGACTGGTACACATTATATTGAAAAACATTTCTATATTGAGAAAAGAGAGAAGCTAATAACTTGTGGACAACTTAGATTGTTTATGGTTACATATCATGAACACTTTCATCTAGAAGAGTCAGAAGGCACTAAAGATGGTGAGCACTGAAGAGACAGGAAGCATAGCATAGAGAAAGGAGGGTGGGAATCAGAATCTGAGGACCTGGTTTTAAATTCCAGCTCTGTTAATTACCAGGCAAGTCATTTAATCTTTATGGGGCTCACCTGTGAAATGAGACACCAAGGCTTGACTTCCAAGGTCTCTCCTAGTTCTAAAGCTATATAACAAGCAACACAAGTGTCTTCCAATCTGTGAGTCTTGGACACGGCTAGGGCTAGAGGTGGGCTCAGAGTTAATGGAAAAGATTAATGAATCTATAAGGATATCAAATATTGTCATTTTTATTTAGCTCTAAAAATTATGCTGCTTGATAGTATATAATAAATAAGGAAGGAAACAAGCTTTTATTAAGTACCTACTATGTGCTAGGAACTGTTCTAATCTTTTTATAAATAGTAGCTCCTTTGACTCTCACAACAATTCTGAGATGTCTATGCAATTATTCCCATTTTACAGATGAAGAAACTGAAGCAGACAAGAGTGAAATTACTTGTCCTGGAGTCACATAGCAAATAAGTTTCTGAGGCTAGATTTGAACTCAGTCTTTCCAATTTCAGGTATGGAATTTTATCCAGTGAAACATCTAGCTACCTCAAAATTAGGGTACATTTCTTATCTAGATAAAAAACCCCATATTGTAAATAATGTGTGCCAGAATTTTGTACATATGTACCAATTTTTTGTGTTTAAATTAACTTAAAACATTACTAAATTTACTATAGATTTTTGCAATGTATTTTCTCAATGAATAGATAATGATAACACTGTTGTGTGCGAATTCACAGAATTTGGCACAAAAAAAGTCTTCATACTTGAAAAGTTGGGAACCATTAGACTGAGCTTTAACAGTCAGGAAATGACTTTTTTTTACCAACGTGGGAGTCATTCCTGAATCAGTGTCTGTGTTTAGTTAGACTTGACTCATATTAGGGCAAGGTCAAAAATCACCACTGAATTAGGAAAAAAAAGAAAGCATAAAAATGAAAAGACAATTCAATTAAATAAATATTTATTTCAAATATTTTATCATAAATTGAAAATGTGTACAACTACAAGTAGCTCCAAATGACTTATTTTAAAAAGCCATTGATAAAAATGTGAGCTATTGCCAAATCCTATAGTAGTTAAAGTAATTTGTATTTCCCTTGATATTCTTGATCTTTTGTTCTTCCAAGTGAACTTTGTTATAGTTTTTTCTAATTCAATAAAAAAGTTTTTTGGTAGTTTGATAGGTATGGCACTAAATAACTAAATTAATTTGAATAGAATGATCATTTTTATTATGTTAGCTTGTCCTACCCATGAACAATGTTTTTCCAATTGTTTAGATCTAGTTTTAATTTTTTGGAAAGTATTTTGTAGTCATGTTCATATAATTCCTGTGTTTGTTTTGGTAGATAGATTCCTAAGTATTTTATATTGTCTAGGGTGATTTTAAATGGTGTTTCTCTTTCCAACTCTTGCTGCTATGATGTGTTGGAAATATATAGAAATGCTGCATTTGTTTTGTATCCTGCAACTTTGCTTAAGTTGTTGATTATTTGAACTAGCTTTTTAGTTGATTCTCTAGGATTTTTTAAGTAGACCATCATATCATCTGCAAAGAGTGATAGCATAGTCTCTTCATTGCCTATTTTGATACCTTCAATTTCTTTTCCTTCTCTAATTGCTACTGCTAGTGTTTCTAGTACAATGTTAAATAATAGAGTTGACAATGGGCATCATTGTTTCACGCCTGATTTTATTGGGAACCATTCTGGATGGCAATTTGGAACTATGCCCAAAGAGCACTAAAAGACTGCCTGCCATTTGATCCAGCCGTACCAATGTTGGTTTTGTACCCCAAAGAGATCATAGATAAAAAGACTTGTACAAAAATATTTATAGCCGCGCTCTTTGTGGTGGCAAAAAACTGGAAAATGAGGGTATGCCCTTCAATTAGGGAATGACTGAACAAATTGTGGTATATGTTGGTGATGGAATACTATTGTGCTCAAAGGAATAATAAACTGGAGGAATTCCATGTCAGCTGGAATGACTTCCAGGAATTGATGCAGAGTGAAAGGAGCAGAACCAGGAGAACATTATACACAGAGACTGATAGACTGTGGTAACATTGAATGTAATGGACTTCTGTACTAGCAGGAATGTAATGATCCAGGACAATTCTGAGGGATTTATGGAAAAGAACGCTATCCACATTCAGAGGAAGAACTACAGGAGTACAGTAGAAAAACAACTGCTTGAACACATGGGTTGATATGGACATGATTTAGGATGTAGACTCAAAAGGACCACACCAATGCAACTATCAATAATATGGAAATAGGTCTTGATTGATGACACATGAAGAAACCAGTGGAAATGCTTGTTGGCTATGGGGGCGAGGTTGGGGGATGAAGGGGAAAGTAAGAACATG
Source organism: Gracilinanus agilis (assembly GCF_016433145.1). NCBI lineage: Eukaryota > Metazoa > Chordata > Mammalia > Didelphimorphia > Didelphidae > Gracilinanus > Gracilinanus agilis. Next base: position 388,684,601 of record NC_058133.1, read on the forward strand.
AATCATGTAACCATGGAAAATTTTTCTAAAAAACAAAATAAAAAAAAATAAAGTAATTTGAAGTAATTTTATGGAGACAGAAGAAGCCCAGTTACCACTTTAGCAGGGACTTGACCTTAACAAGTAGAGAGATATTATCATCAAGAGAAACATAGGATTATAATACAAATGTATTTGCATAATGTTATACAGGAGGATGGTGGAAAAATGAAAGCAATATCATCTCCTGAAACATCTCTAATGAAAGGAACAGGAAGAACCTGGATAAATTGTATATGGAATCTCAAATGATGAGGAGGGGAATATCTTTATTAAAAATAACACCTCCCAGCTGTGTGACCCTGGGCAAGTCACTTGACCCCCATTGCCCACCCTTACCAATCTTCCACCTATGAGACAATACATCGAAGTACAAGGGTTTAAAAAAAAAATAACACCTACTATGGAGGTAGACACAAACTCTATTCCTTTACTGAGAAGACATAGAGATTGTTCCTTTGATTGTTCCTTAGTGACTGAGGCTGCTCCCTAATGATTGATTGACTGAGGCATGGGAGAGTGGGCTCTTATTGGAGCAACTGGGCTGAACTCATCTGTTTTACAAACTCCAAGCTTGAAATAACCTCCCCATTGATACTGTTTCTTTTTTCCTCTTATCTCCCTTGGGCTTTCATACTGGTATCAAGATGGATATTGGGAGAAGTTTCAAACTGGTGTGAAAAATGTAGGAGTGGAGAATGAGATTTCTCCTTCCCTTTTCCTAGTCACAAGAAAAGAAAATAGTGACAAAGGGAAACAACATGGTTCAGGGAATTTGAGAGGGGAGGTTCTAGGTCTCCTAGTCCCAGCTACCTTCTTCTGTTTTTTCTGTTTCATTTTTAGAACATAGGTTAGAGACAAAAGATTCTGAGAATGGACTTCTTCATCCTTGGGCGGTTGCCAGAGAAATCATGAGTTTGAGAATTCCCAAGTTCATGTGTTATGAGGTATGAGAGTTTCTGGATTATAAAGCCTCTAAGAGGAAGATTTCTTAGAGGATTTACTGTAAAGAATCTTGGACATCCATATCACTTAACATTCATCAGCCTCACTTTCCTCATTTGCGAAATGAAGGAGTTGGACTAGTCTCTGATGTTGCCTTCCAGTTCTAAATATGTTGTCCTTTAATCTGCCTATAATTGAAGGACCAAAGTAATCCACCAGGGACTGAGAGATGAGGACCTTGTTATCCTCCATGGTATTACACTGAGTAGCTCACTTCTTACAGGTCCAAGGTGAGTGCGAATGGGGAATAAATGTTCATCATTCACAAAAGGTGTTTTTATTTTTGGAGATGAGATGAGCCCATTTTAATAGGTTACTTGAGGACTTTATTTTAGTCAGATGATAAATGTTTATTAAGTGCCTACCGTGTGGTAGACAGTATGCTAAGTACTGTAGACAGAAAGTAAAGTTAAAGACAGTTCTTGCTCTCAAGAAGTTCCTAGGGGCAGCTGGGTAGCTCAGTGGAGTGAGAGTCAGGCCTAGAGACAGGAGGTCCTAGGTTCAAACCCGGCCTCAGCCACTTCCCAGCTGTGTGACCCTGGGCAAGTCACTTGACCCCCATTGCCCACCCTTACCAATCTTCCACCTATGAGACAATACACCAAAAAGTACAAGGGTTAAAAAAAAAAAAAAAAAGAAGTTCCTAGTCTGGGGGCAGCTAGGTGGTTCAGTGGATTGAGAGTCAGATCCAGAAACAGGAGGTCCTAGGTTCAAATCTGACCTCAGACACTTTCTAGCTTTGTGACCCTGGGCAAGTTACTTAACCCCCATTGCTAGCTATACTATACTATATCCAGTATTGATTCTAAGACAGAAGGTAAAGGTTTTAAAAAAAAGTTCCTAGTCTACTTGGGGAAACATGCAAACCAACCAACAAGTTCTCTCTTTTGTTCTCTTATTTATATACATATATGTGCATTGATTTCACACATAGTGAATACATTATATATTGGTATATGTGCATATAACATATAAATATATATTTAATAAATTGGAGATAGTAGGCAGAGGAATGAAATATAAAGAAGAGATGAGAAAGGCTTTTTGTTGATAGGATTATATCTGGGAGTTGAAGGATAACAGGAGGTACAGATAAGAAGGGAGAGCATTTCAAATAGGAGGGACAGCAAGTAAAAATTCTTGGAGTGTTTTGTGAGAGGTTTCCTAGAAAGCCAGTTTCATTGGATCCAAGAGAACATGGAGGGGATTAAGGTTAAGAATTCTGAAAAGATTAGGGGCTTTGAGTGTGAGACAGATAATTTTATATTTCATCATAGTTTCTGATGAATTCTTAATCTTAGACTTTTATTTTTTTGGTGGAAGAAATAAAAGGCTTTCCCTTAGTCAGTATTATATTATACATTAAATACCTTTGTGGGAAAGGACTCAATTACCTACATTTGGGAATATGTTGACATACACCATACTAAATTGGAGATTTGCTTGGAATTTAAATCTAGTATGGGGGGAATGAGCTAAAGAGAGAAACTGATATTTGTGAAGTTATGCTCTAGAATTATACTTGAATTAATTAATCTTGTGAGCTTAGCATTTCCTATGTGGTGATAAGGAAAATTAATCTGAAGAAAATATATTGTGAGATACAACAAAATAAGATTATCCCAGAATATATCTCATATCCATTTCCTGCTGTCAGACAAGCTTAAGAGCTCTTCCATTCTTGCCTATTGGTCACCTGCATTCAGTCTCTCCCCTTTCTAACTTGTCCTCATAAAACTACCATGTTGATTTTTCTAAAGCACAAACCTGATCATACCACTGCTCTGCACAAGAATATCAAGTGACTTCCTATTACCACAAGGATGAAATAGAAATTCTTCTTTTTAATATTGAAAGCTTTTACATACTGTGTCCAACTTAACATTTCAGATCTTTAAGTGAGGTAAAGTTGCAGAGTCATGGAAGCCCAGTGGCAAGACAGAAATCAGGACAACTGGTGATGGTCCAGGATGTAGTGGATGACCTTGACACCTTCAGGATCTGACCAAGCTCTGAGTGTTCTACAGTATCTGCTTCAGCAGTCTTTATGGCTATTGGAATAAATTGTTCTCATTTACCCATTCCATTGGAGGAAGTCTTCACGTTTGGAGTAGACATCACTTTAACTCATTGATAGGTTTGAGGCCTGCCAGATATCTTCAATATAATTATTATATTACTTGTTTAATACAACTGTAAATAAAGTAAAGAGTCTTAGTGGATTCTCATTTTAGTATCTTATTAGTACATAAGAAATGGATTTGTAACTCAATCTAAAATATTAGTGAAAATAAATACATTTATACACCTTTACAAAAATTTGAAAAAAATCACTATAAGAGATAAAAAGCATTGTAAGAGTTAAAATCAATAATGTTGAATACATTAAATTAAAAAAGTTTTGTATAAATAAGACTAATGTAACCAAGATTAGAAGGAAAACAGAAAATTAGGAAAAAATTTATAGACAGTTTCTTATATAGAGGTTTCATATCTAAAATGTATAGAGAACTTTGTCAAAATTATAAGAACAGACAGTTTTTGAATAAAGAAATCAAAGATATATGTAATTATATGAAAAATGCTATTATTAACTATTTAATAGAAAAATATAAATCAAAACAACTCTGAGATATCAGCTCACACCTATCAGATTGGCTAAAATGATAATAGGGGAAAATTACAAATATTGGAAAGGATATAGAAAAATGGGGACATTAATACATTGTTGGTAGAACTGTGAAGTGATCCAACCATTTTGGAGAGTAATCTCGAATTATTTCCAAAGAGTTATAAAACTGTGTATACCTTTTGACCCACTAATACTACTGGTAGGTCTATTTCCTAAGGTAATCAGGGATAAGGAAAAGAAACTATAAGTTCTAAAATATCTATGGCATCTCTCTTTGTGGTGGCAAAGAAGTGGAAATTGAGAGGATGCCATTAATTGAGGAATGACTAATTTCTTTAGTGGAGTAGAATGGCATATAATGCTATCAAATAAAAGTGTAACCATTCATAATCTCCAAAAGAGGGGATGTTATTATTTTATAAACCTACAAAATCTCTATAGCACCAAGTTGTAGATGATGCTTAGATTTTCTTTCTTTCCCTTTTCTTTTCTTTTCCTTTTTTATTGTCAGGCAAAACACATTTCCATATTGGTCATTGTTGTAAGAACACACTTATATGTAACCAAAACCCCATAGTAGAATCATAAAAACACCAATGTGAAAGAGAACTCCAACAGTTCTTTCCTGGAGGTGGTTAGCATTCCCCATCTTAAGTCTTTCAGGATTGTCCTAGATCATTGCATTGCTAAAAGTAGCCAAGTTTTCACGGATAATTGTTATCCAATATTGCTGTTATTGTGTACAATGTTCTCTCAGTTCTGTTTTTTTTTTTTGTTTTTTTGTTTGGCATCAGTTCCTGTGGGTCTTTGCAGCTTTTTCTGAAATTATTCAGCTCATCATTTCTTATCACACAATAGTATTCCATCATTGACATCACATGGATAGCACAATAGACTTCCATCACAACATGTGCCACAATTTGTTCAGCCATTCCCCAATTGATAGACATTCCCTCAGTTTCTAATTTTTGCCACCACAAAAAGGGCAGCTATAAATATTTTTGTGCAAGTATGTCCTTTCCCCTTTTTTATTATCTCTTTGGGATACAGATGCAGTAGTGGCATTACTGGATCAAGGAGTATGCATAATTAGCTTTAAAAAAAAAGATAAATAAATTATAGTCACTCCAGATGGCAATGGTAGGCTATTGAAAAGTTAAACTTCTAAAGAATTAGAAAACAAAGTTACTCAGAGAAAAAGTACTGTAGGATAGTAAGACCAAATTTTTAGTCTATGTAGAAGGTTAGATTAGAGTTGTAACAAATAATGTTATGACTAGGTAGTTGCCTTTCAAGTTTTATGTGAAAAAATGTCTCCTCTTTTAGCAGTAGTGGTTACCCAACCTCTATCTGAGTGAGACAGATGTAGAAAAAAATTTATAAAAGAATTTCTAATGAAATAATATAAAATAAAAATATTATGTCCTAAGTTTTCAATAAATATTTGATTTAATATAAAATTCTGGTTTGTCAGTCTGGTGTCCCTATGTTAAATTAAATATTTTTAAAAAGGCCTTTATTCTATTAAAAACATAAAGGATGGGGTTTCCTTGAAGGATATGAAGGATTAGGAGAAAAGACTAAGTGAAAATGCCTTAGTTTAGGTAGAAGGAGATACCAGGAAAGGTACAATATACAGGTTAAGTACTATCTTTGGTTGCACCTGAAAAAGGTAAATGGAAAACAAATTAAAGTGAGATAGAATAGAGGAAAAGAAATGAAGGTCCAAGTCAAACATTTGCAACGACATCTATGGTTACTAGATTTTCCCTGAATGAAAATCCAGCAAAGGAGATGGGAAAGATACAGACATGCAGGAGAACCAGGAGAGAGTCATGAAAACGTAAAGATATGAGAAACAATGATTGATTATCTTAAAAAATTCCAGTCTATTTTTTGTGCAATAAACCAATACTATTATTGGAAAAAATATTTTGTACTATAAGATTATGTTCCCTGTAGTTATTAAAGTTGAAATATAAAATAATTAGGAACATGGATTGCTGTTAGGACCATGAACTTAATTATAATGAATCAAATTACTATAATTTTAAGAATTTTATATTGCCAGTTTTAATCAAAATGTTATTTTGTTCAAAAGGAAAAGATATCTTTTAAAGAACTCTTTATCTTGTAAACCAAACACTCAATTAAGGAAAGAAGAGTACTTTAAAGAAATTATGCCATTCTATTTAGTTGCTGTCATACCATTCATACTCCAGGGACATTTCAAGGTCCAGAATTTATTCAGAACAGTAGATTATGCAGCATTATATGACTATCTATACAGGAATCTCTGCCCTGATTGAAATTTTAAGAGTTCATGATTATTTCAACATCTGTCATTAGTCTGATTTCATTTTTTCCATGTGTGCCTTCTGAGAAATATTAGCGCATTCTTTCCCTTCGGAAATTCTTTAAGTTAAACCCCAGGATTTAGAGACAGGGTGTTTTTTCTCTGAAAATCATATTATTTAAAAGCAATCAATCATGAAAAGTGCTTTCTAGTCCTAATGAATTCCTCTTTGAATGGTTTCTTCTGTAGTTTCTGGATGACAAAACTTAGAAAATCTGTGTAAGAGAAGTTTTAAACCAATTTTCACCATCTTTCCATTTCTCCATCTCTCATTCTCTCTGTCATATGTAAGAATATGGATTAACATGCTGATATGGCTAGCATCCACTTAAACTAGACATTAAAAGAACAACAGTTTCTCTCTGCTCCCCAAATCGTGGAAATTCTAACTTGGTTTATGGCTATACTTCTTGTGTATTGACCTAGATAAATAGCCACAAGATCTGGTAGAAATTAGGTCAAGGAACATACTTATTTGGAAGGCAGAGTGGCAAATCTATTTACCCAGCATACTGGGAAATGAGGATTATAATGATTTGGGACATCCATGGTGGCCTTGGGAATTATTTTGATGCAATGGGATATGCCAATCAAATATAGTTTGTTAGCTGGGATGGGATAATGGTAGGTAGGAACAGGTGTGGAACATAGAATGTTGCCCAGACTTGATGTGGCACCCCAGCAGTGGGAGGATTTGGTTGTGCTAGACTGAATGCATTTGGTGCCTGAGGGGGAGTGTCATGAAAAGCTGTATGTAAAAAGTTAAATAAATTGCATGTCTCACTGGAGTTATTCCTGTTAATAACTATATTCATATTTTCAGTTACATTAAGGATAAAATAGCATAATTATCCCACTGAATTGGTTAATGCAGAGCCAATTAGAATAATTACTTTTAGTAAATATATTTAAAAAAAAACAAGTTATTCACTTTGGCTGTCTGCAATTATTGCACAATTACTAAATCTCCAGGTTTATATAAAGCTTGATGATATATAGTAATTAGAAACATGGGATGCTGTTAAGACCATGCACTTATTTTTAATGAGTCAAATTACCACCTTTTTAAGAATTTTATATTCACTGTCAGCTTTAATCAAAATGTCATTTTTTTCAAAAGGAGGAAGGTATCTTTTAAAGAATTCTTGTAAAGAAGTCTTGTAACCCAAGTGCTGAATTGGGAGCAGAGTATTTTGTCTTTCCCATATTTGCAGTTATTTAGCTCCATATGTCCAAAGGAGAACTTAACACAGTGCCTCCAAACTTTACTGTTTTTTGTCAGCAGCATTACCATCCCCCCAGTAACTCAGGTTCATAATTTCAGAGCCATTTTGTTTCTTTCCTTTTTCTCACTCTGCCCTGATTCAATCAATTGTAGGGGAAAAAAACAAAACCTCCCAAAATATTTAACATAGTAAAGTGCTTAATAAATGTGTGTTGAAGTTGCATTGGGTTTAGTTGATTATTACACATTTGCAGGATGAAAGAAGGTGGTAAAGAAGCTCTGGGATGGCAAATAATAGGAATCTGATGAAGAGCATCTTATATTTCCTAGTGTTTGGTGCAGTGAGTACATAGCCATCCCATTAGAGACTACATTTATTCACAAAGCTTTTTGCTGCAGGCCCTAGAAATTTGGCCTGATGAGAGGAAGATGGAACTTCAAATTCCTGTGGGACACAGCTGGTGGATGTCATCTTAGGTAAGAGAGGGAAGCCAGTTCACGTGGGAGAGATGACAAGAGGTCTAGGATATATTTGTATCTAACTGCTGAGGGAATGTTTTTCTTGACCACACATTTATTGCAAGGAATTTGTTCCCTCCCCCCTCCCAATTAGGGTGGGGACTAGGAGGATGAGAACAGATTTATGTAAATCTTTAAAAATAGAGGAGTGTATGAGTGTGTGTGTGTGTTTAAATGTGGAACTCAGATGAGGCCATTTTTATTATTAACTATACTTAACTGTTTTACTTTGTTATAAGAGACCTCTCAAAGAGTGAAGGTAATCTGAAAGTATTTGTAATATAAATACAAAACACATCAGTAAAACTTAAAACAAAAAAAGAGTATAAGGCTCCTGGAAACTGACCAGGAATGGAGTTGTGGATGGGTAGAGAATTAGCCAAGTTATGAGGACATGTCAAAAGAATGAAGGATTCTGTCAATTCAATTTAATTCAACACAAATTTATTAGCTACTATGTGGAAGGCACTACATTGGCCACTGATGACACAAGTGAAACTCTTGAGAGTGAATATAAAATTTTTCAATTGAAAGAGGGTTGAACAGGAAAGCCTGGTTGACTTGGTGAGGCTAAAGGAAACAGATCATTGCCTGAGGTGTTCATTATGCGTAAAGGGTTTTAAATACCCTGATAAGTATTAATATGCCTGTGGAATAATTTTTTAATTATGATGGATGATATGATTGCTTAGGCTATTGTAGACTGAAGCCACTCCTTTGCCTACTAAAGGGAGAGGGCAGATCTACTGCAGTCTTTTAGTGAGTTGACCATATGCTAGGTTTCTGAGAACTGAACTGAATCCTGAAAGTTGAAGCCTTTGATTCTTCATAGCCTCTCTGGGAAAGCTACCTACCCATTGTGGGTTTATCCCTATGGAAGTGTGGTAATTAGATTAAGTCTACACTGCCCATCTTTAGATTTAATCACCAAAGGTGAGAGCACCTACAATTCTGGGAGGTCCTAACCCACGTGTGCTGGAGTGAGTGACGAATCAGAGTCAACTGACTGCCCCCTAGCCAGTCCTATGAGAAGCATCTATTGTGATTGGACACGCAAAGTATGAGGGAGGCACAGGAAGTGATGCATGAGTGACCCCTGGAGGGGAGCTGCTGGTGAAGATGGTGGCTGATGAAGCAGCTCTTCTGGTTCATGGAGGAGTGCTGGCTGGAATGCTAAAACCTTGGTGAGTTTAAAGACTGAATCTTCCTGAACTTCTCTTAAGGAACTTCTTTTAATAGACTCTGTGAATGAAGTTTTGCTTCAATCACCTCTGGCCTTTGGCCCTCTGACTCTCAGCTGAGGGTTAATTAGATCTACCTGGATTAACTAGAGGATCTTAGTAATTTACCTACTTTGTTAGATTCTTATTTCCTTATTTCCTCTCTCTCTTCTCAATTGTAAATAAACTTCCATAAAGTCAATTTTGACTTGAGGTTATTCCTAAATTGGGGAGATTTCCCCTGGTGACTACCTTTTAATTTATTGAACCCCCAACCCCTTTTTCACCCTTACAAAAGTCATAGAACTGTCATTGCCTTGTGACTTGAAAGATGGCAGCTGTAGGAAAGGAAACCACATGACTAAGCTATGGGAGTATTTGAACCCCAGTTTTCTGGAGGAGGAATGAGCATTCCTGAAACCTCAGCTTATGAAGGAATGTTAATAATGACTGTTCTAAAGACTGAGCATATGAACTCAGAAAGGGAATATCAGCAAGATTAATAAACCTTGATGTGAAGAAAAACCTGGAATTTATTCTTTCCTACTATGTGTTTTTCAGATAGACAGGTATGATGGAAGAGAATTTGCTCTAGCAAATCCAAGTTTGTTTCTCTATCATTATGGAGGTACTCTAAAGCTGGAGGCCTATATCCTTGGGCTCACCAAAGAGAAAGAAATTATTAATCCTTCTCCTTCCTTCCTTTCTTCTTTCTTTTTTCCTTCATGTCATTTGGATTCTTTTTACAGGGTGAAATAAAGGCTTTATCAAATATACATTATTATCATCTGTGCTTATATAGGAATTGAATCATTTAATCACATTTTGGAGACTTAGAAGTGAAATTCTAAAGTTCCTGGGGAGAGCGAAATCCTGAAGCTTCCTAGAGGCAAAATAAATCAGGGAATATCTCCCTGTCCTTATCTGACAAGACTGAACCTAGTCAATATTAACCCAGAGCTTTTTAGTGTTAGGTCCTGGGTTACACAAAAATAAAATGAAAAACAGTTTCTATTCTTAGGAGAAACTTACATTATATTGAGGAAATACAACATTTACACACACACACAAAATAAATTGAGGAGAATACTAATAGTTAGGGGGATCAAGAAAGACTTCTCAAAGAAGAGTCAATTGAGAGCAACTGCTAGGATGCTGGACCTTGAATCAGGAAGACCTGAGCTCAAATCCTGCTTCAGGCACACTGAGATCCTAAGGAATCTGAGACTGAGATCAGCCAAGTAATTTTTGGAGATAAGAACATGGGGAAAATAATAGCACCTTCCTGCCAAGGTTGTTGAAAGGATTGAATTAAATAACATATGTAAATGAGATAACATGAAAGGCAGTTTGCAAACTTAAATCAAAATATAAATAAAGAAAACTGGGGTTTCCAAGAGGTAGAGAAGAGAAGGATTTCTACTTATAGAAGGGATTCTGTGCAATGATACAGAGGTAAGAAAAGGAATGTTAGATTCAGGAGACAAGTAGGCTTTTTTGGTAACATGTTATTTGTGAAGGGAAATAATGTGAAATATATCTGGAAAACGAGATTGAAGCCAGATTGTGAAAGACTTTGCAAACTGAGGGATTTTTATTTTATCCTAGACATAATAGAGGAATACTAAATATTGAGAGGGTCAGATGTGAAAGATGCTCCCGTTAAGTATGTTTACTCTTTCTGTGATATTTCTTTTGCCTCTATGGTAGCAAGATAAAAATTGAGTATGCCTGCCCTAACTCCAAACTGATTTTAGAGACTCCTGGTTTCATTGCTATGAGGATTCAAGCAATTTTAGGATACATATAAGAGACACTTCCTTCTACCAAAACATGACATCAAGTCCATGGAGACAAAATGTTTGACCTAAAGGAAACACTCATATTGAAAATACCTAACTTAATTATGAATGGTCCCAAGGAATGTCACTGTGCTCTCTATGCATATTGTTTGCAATCAAAATCTCTATTTGTCACCTTGGTTTGGGTACCTCTAAAAGGGCCATTAAGGTAGGGTAGAGGAAGAAAAGAATGGAGCTGAGCAAGTTCTGGATCTGGTACATACTCTACCATTTCAGCACCACCTCAATGAAATAATACAACCATTTTTATTTTCAAACTTTGAAGTTTATTTTTAAAATAAAGGCATTTTCCCATGGTAAGTTTTAGAAGTTAGCAATTTATTTTGGAACCCTAAAGATGTCTATAAATTGACACAGTTATCACCCTAGGGGGAGAATGTTCCTTTGGCATTCAAGTGCTATTGAAAAATATTCATTTTTCTTCTCCATAGTTGTAAGTTTCTTTGAAGTGAGGCAGGGAACTTAAAAAAGTATACATAAGCACGCAATTTATATCTATTATTAATAATGGTAATTAATTGCCTACTAATAGAAATGATTTATAACATTCAAAGATTGAGCTATTAAAGCTTAAAGCTATACTAAGACTTTTGGGTCATTCTGTACTTTTAGGGAAGAAAAACACATTTCTTTCACTGTTCTGTATCTTTTTTCCTCATGAACACTGTGTGTGTGTGTGTGTGTGTGTGTGTGTGTGTGTGTGTGTGTGTGTGGTTGATTTTTAATGGGAAAAATATAAAGTATCTGGCAATACTAACAATAGAACATGGAAAGGGACATGATTAGCAGGTTGAGAAGATTTGTTGGATGGTGACCTTACCTATGACAAACATTTTTATAAAGATTAAGGGAGGGGGCAGCTGGGTAGCTCAGTGGAGTGAGAGTCAGGCCTAGAGACAGGAGGTCCTAGGTTCAAACCCAGCCTCAGCCACTTCCCAGCTGTGTGACCCTGGGCAAGTCACTTCACCCCCATTGCCTACCCTTACTACTCTTCCACCTATGAGACAATACACCAAAGTACAAGGGTTTAAAAAAAAAAAAAGATTAAGGGAGGTCAAGTGACTGAGCAAAAGGATTACAAATTTATCATTTGTTATATAATTCCAGTATCTCTGATAAAGGTAATAGTATAGGTAAGCCCTTAAGAGCAAAGTTTCTTTCCTTTCTTTGTTGTTTGAATCCCTAGGTCCTAGTTCAATGTCTGGCATTAAAAAGATGCTTACTGATGATAGATTGAGTTGAAGGATCTAGAAAAAGTGGCAATACTTCATTGTAGTATTACAGCACACTCAACCCTGCCTAAGCTTTAGGAATGGCTAGGGTGGTAGAATAGATCTGGAGTATAAACCCCTTGAAAGGATTTTGTGGAGTTACAAGAACAGAATGAGTGTGGCATATATAGAATCACAGAGGAAATATGAACAGAAAGAGAATGCCTTAGAATAAAGATTTTTGCTTTTTTTTTTTCTAAGAAGCATCTATGTTAGAAGTGGAAAGTGTAAATTTGAGTAGGAATAAGTTAGAGCATAAGTCCTCAAAATCCATTCCAGCCCTGTGATTGCAAAGTAAAAAAAAAATCTTTCTGAGGATTTTGAATATAGAAAATGAGTTCTAAGCCACATTGAATTTACGCTGTGCTGAATGTTTACAGTTACCATCTCATTTGATCCCCACGACAACCTTGGGAGGCAGGTGTTATTACATTTTATAGATGAGGAAACTGAGGCAGACAGAGGGACAGAGGTTAAGTGTTTTGTCTAGAGGTGCAGAGCTAGTAACGGTCAGGTCTTCCTGACTCAAGGCCCAGTGCTCTATTTACTCTGCCACCTAGTTGCCCCTGATAGAGAAACTCTATACCACCCAAAAAAACCAAAAGAAAGAAAATGCATAGAAGAAAACTAAAAATTTGAAAAGAGGATGCAAAGGAGAAATTTTATTATAACCTTTCAAATATAGTGTACACTTTTAAAAAATAAGCTCTATGTATAGAAATTCAGTTTCATAAACAATCCCTGTTTTTGTTCTGTTGCATAAATTAAAATATAAAAACATCGAGGATGATTAAGCTCATAATAAAAAAAATATTACTTTTAAAGGAAAAAAATTTAAAAGAGTACTATATTTTGAATCAGAGAACCTGGGTTTAAATTCTAGTTTTATTACTTTCTGTCTTGTGAGAACTCTAGAGTAAATCATTTAATCTTAGAACAAAGTTTCCTTCTCTATAAAATGAGAATTCAGATAAATGATTTCTAAGATACCTTCTAGTTCTAAATTTATGATACTAAAAACTAGGACCAATAAGTATTTATTAAGTGCAAAGTAGTATTTTAGGGGTTGGGGATACAAAGATAAATATGAAATAGTCCCTTCTCTCAAGGAACTTATATTCTTTCAACCAACTAGAATATATTAGAGATAGAATTCAGTATAATACAAGAATACATTTCCTAATAATTAGAACTGTTCTAATGTGAAACAAGAGGCTCTGAAGTCAACAAGTGGAGGTTGTATTATAAATTGTCCTATTGCAATGGGAAGATTTTAGGGGAAACATTGACAGGTAAGAAAAAGAAAGGCCAATAAATGATTGTGTCTAGTTTTGTTTTTCATAGCAGTTGGCACAATTTTAACTCACTGTTTCAGGATCTGAGAAATTATTTTTAAAGAATCTTTTAATCAGATATTTATTTTCCCAATTACATATAATAATAATTTTCAACATACATTTTCCAAAATTATAAGATCAAAATTGTCTCCCTCTCACCCATCTTGGAAAAAGTAAGCAATTTGAACTGGGTTATACATATATTATCATGCAAAATATATTTCCATATTGGTTATTATTGTAAAAGAATAGATCTGAGAAAATTTTAAAGAAAAGGACTGAAATACAGAATTAAAACAAGGTAATGGTCAAATGTCAAGTTTTCTTTATGTTTCCTCTATGACCTTAATCTATATTATCCATATTAAACATTTCTTTTGGATAGAGGAAACAAAGTTATTCTATACTAATCTACCTTTGTATATCAAGTACCTCAATCCCTTCATTTGAATAGACATTTGACCAGAGCCAAACCTAAGCTTTTAAGTAATTTTCTCTGGCATGTTTTCCTTAAATAGCTCTTCAAAGAAAGACAGCATGGTTTTCTGGATGGAATATGAGGAAGGCTTGCTTTTAAGTCCTGCTCTGGCACTTACTAGCTGTATGACCTCCATCAAATACCATAACCTAGTTCCCCCAGTCACTCGATAAGGCTATATATTGCAGAGAAGGTGATAATCTGTATTAGTGGAGAAAAACTCTTTACCAGGAGCCCCTTGATAAAAATCCAAGATCTGCTCAAGAGATAACCAAATTTAAAAAATTCTCAATTTGTTTCACATTATCTCGAGCTTCACCTGTTTAAAAGCACAAATAAGGATCTTTTCTTTTCCACAGAATGCAGATGGAAGCCATGTCCTCCAAAGAGAGTTCTTGAAAATTGTTATCATATAACATCTTTTATCTATCTGAACATGCTGGTGTGGAGAGTGGAGAATAAATTATATCATTTTGTTTTTGACTGTAAGCTCCTTAGCATGACCTTGTCTAATAGGGGTTAGGTGTGAATATAGGCTGGGAATCTTTATTTGACAGTGTTGTTCCTCTATTGCAGAAATGCGAAATCTTTTAAGATGGAGTGCATGTGGTGTCTGGGGAAGGGGCCAGCATGGCACTCAGTCTTGGGGGGTGGGGTAGGGGTGAAACCAAGTTTTCCCCTCAGTCCCCATATATCACATCCCCTGACTTCTCTTAGTCGGGAATCTCGCCTGTCATGCCGGTAAATTAAAATGTGACTCTGTGACACCTACTTATTGTGCTGAGTCTTTTGGGATTAGACTGGGTTGGAGGTCCCCCAGATATTTAATTCACACATATTGGAGGGCATTAGGGCAGGTGTCAAATATGTCCAGGATGCCCAATTGCTGGGATATGAAACTTGGTTTGGGGCTTGCTAGATTTAGTGGGTTAGATGAATTTGTACTTGTGAGAATTAGAATGGTTTTCTGGACCCAAGAATTTGGGAGATGGTACTCTTCTCCACTAAAGTGTCCCTTTTCTCTAGGGTGGTGATGACAAACCTATGACACGTGTGACAGCACTGACACACGTAGCCATTTTTGATGACACGTGGCTGCATATGGCTGAATACAGAGAAGTATGGGGCTGCATGCTGAGGATGAAACATTTGCTGTAGTGTAGTGTAGACACTCTGTGCATTATAGATGACAATTATACCTATATTAATTTACCTATTTTGGTTTATTAAACACAGTTCTATATTACAATTATACATTTTGTTATTTAACTAAAAATATCGCGATATTATGGTTTTTTCCTCAAAGTGACATACAACCCGAGTTATGCTTGTTTTTTTGGTGAATTTTGACACACCAAGCTTAAAAGGTTGCCCATCACTGTTCTAGGGCCATCAATCTAGTGGCCAGATTTAAACTTGAGGGTCCTAGACTTTAATGAAAGGAGGGTTAGTTTTCTTTTATCATATACTTTGACTCCTTATCTCCCTATCTCCATAGCTCTTGGGACAATTCCTTAAAATATAGGTTTATCTTATTTCAAGGATCTCCTCAAATGGACGTGTTGGGGTACTCAGTGTATGATATAGATTAAATATAGAATAATTTTATTTTCCCTATACAAAAGAATTGTATAATATATAAGCACACATTAACAGAAAACTTAAGAAGTAGCAATACAACTACTATTATACTCTATTGGGACACTGATAATTAAAATATCAAGAAATGATACAATTTGTAGGACAACTAGATGGTCATTTTATATTCTGACTCATCTTGGTGCTGTTCAAACTATTACTCTAGGTCCAGGTTTACTGGCAAGCTTGGCTAGGAATTGAATTTCTCCCTCAGTGGTGGTCAACCTCACTGAACTCAGTTTACAGTCAGCTCTCTCTAAAGGACACAGAGACTCAGGATCTCTGGTACTCTTAAACTCCAAGTGGTACCGTCATGGTTGGAGGTGTTCATCTGAGGATTGTTGTTCAATCACTTGAGTTCAAAAAATGAAAAAACAAAGGAGAATCACAGAATTATAGAATTTCAGAGTTTCAAAGAACCTTAGCAAGCCATCTATTGCAACCCATATGTGGAGGAATTATCATTGTAACATAATATAGTGATCAAGCAGCTTATGTTTGAAGTTCTTCAAGAAGGAAGAAACCTGATGTCTCAGGACATTAGGGAGTAGGTGTGGCTACTATCAGAGTGGATAAAAGAATTGTTAGAGGATTCTTTTCACTTAAGATTGAGATAGGCAGTCTCTGAGGGTATCTTAGCCTTTCTACCACCTTTTCTCCCTGTATATGAAATAGGAAGCTGGATATGTGTGAAATGCTCAGAAACTAAAGAAGCTCTTCCCACCCAGATACACGCTCATTTTTTTCAAATAATATACATGAGCAATGTAGGTGGCAGAGTGGATAGAATGCCAGGCCCAGAGTCAGACTCAGCCCTCTGACCTTAAACATTCCCAACTGTATGACCCTGGGCAAGCCACCTAAACTTGTTTGCCTCAGTTTTCTCAACTGTAAAATTTTCTCAAAATTAGCTGAAGAAAGAAATGGCAAATCGCTTTAATATCTTTGCCAAGAAAATCCCATATATGGTCATAAAGAATTGGATATGTTTAAAAAAATGGTTAAAACAAGGGAGAAGAATGAATCCTGGCTACTAGAGTGTTGTTATATGGTTTAAAGAATGAAGTTTATTTGTGTTTAGTTTCATTGGTTCAGTGACTTAAAAGGGTTTTCCCCACTTTATCCTGTGGTGATTACTAACAGTTGGCAAGCAATTGAAACTAGCTAAAGAATGGCTTTTGACATCTGTCCTATTAGCTGAAGACATAATCTTAAACTTCTACAGCGATTTATGAAAGAAAATTTTTGTGAGACTAAATTTCATGAGTTTATGAAGATGAAAAGGACAAATATTTAGAGCACATTCAACTGGAAAAAATACATGAATTGACAAATGGTAAATTTTTCTGGAACTTAAAAATATCTTTTCAGTCTGTAACCATACTAATCTTTTTCTTGGACAATAGTAATTCAGCTTTTACTTTAGAATGCAACACAGGCTAACTTGATTCTTTCATGTTTGTCAGGCTCTTTTTAGAGCATTAAAGTAGTTCCTTGTTCTGTTATAATATAGCTACAAATATTATGTCATTGTGTTTCTATGATCATCCATGGATTGTTTTTACCTAATTTTTTCACTAGTCACTGTTAGGGACTTCCTTTTTTTTTTCTCGTATGGGAAATTGGCTTTATCCCTCTCTCTCTTGAAACAATTCACTCACACAGATGGTTATTTATAAATCTTAGTTGCATCATTGAAAAAACAAGATAAGTAATAAAAAACAAGATTTTAACTACACGCACACCACTTCTCATTTTTATAATGTTAATACTACTTTCAAAACTACTTAGCAGAGATATTGAAGATCATCTGAAACAAAAGAAAGAATAATGTGCTATTAAACTGTAAAGTGATGTATTAAAATGTGTTATTGTTTCATTGGTTGCTTGGTGTCAGAGATGATTACAGGGTCATAGAGTTAGAGGTGGAAGGGACTTCAGAAATAATTTAGTCTAAACACCTCATTTCATGGACAAAGAAACTGAGACTCAGGGATTTAAGTCCAAGGTCACCCAGGTAATGGGTAGCAAATCTGAGATTTGAATCTAGTCTCTCTGACTTCCAAATCCACTGCCCTTTTCCTTCTAACATCTTGCTTCTCAAAGAAAAGGCATGAGAATTCTGTCATAAAGGCATTCAAGGAAGAAAAGGCTATTGAAAGAAAGGTTTAATTAAACTTGGAAGTGAGGGGATCAGAGGTAGATGCTAATGATAGAAATAAACTTCCCAAGACATAGAAGTCTGGCCCCTTGAAGTGCAACACCCTAGTCATATATCTAAATCAATCATTGCTTTCTGCAAGGTTTTACAGAAGGAAGATCCCACCTCAAATACTCCAGGCCTAAGCTTTGTGATCCTCTAATTTTAAAACTGAAGAATTTATTCATGACTTTGTATTGAACCCTTTCTGTAAAATTTTTAAATAGTTTTGTACACTTTGAAATATATCCTTGGTTAAAATAAAAATCTTGCATAGAATGAATGATTAATGTGAAAACAAGGTTGGTGATGCTAATGTAGTTTATATATGTTTCAGGTTTTTACTTTAATAGCTACCTTTTCTCTAGTGTCAAATACAAACTCTCTTTTTTGACACTGACATTTTCAGCCCTTTATAACTTGGCTGCAAACTACCTTTCCACTCCTCTGTTGCATTATTTCTCTTGACTTAGTTGAAATTCCACTCAAAGTAGCCTTCTTGCTTTTCTTACAACATGACATTCTTTTTCCAAATATGTGCCTTGGCATAGGCTGTCTAGCATGTCTGGGATATGCTTCCTCCTCTCACTAGTATCCCTAGAAAAGGAGAGTTTCTAGGACAGTTTCCTCTCCCTAGAATCCCTAGTTTCCTTCAAAGCTCAACTCCAGTATAACCTCTATGTGGCTTTTTTGATCCTTGTCTTATACCCAATTGTTACTTACTTTGACTCCCCACCCTCCAATTGTTGTTGTTATTTTAGACATGTACAACTCTTCATGACCCCATGTGGAATTTTCTTGGTAGAGATACTGGAATAATTTGCCATTTCCTTTCCTCAGCTTATTTTACAGATGAGAAAACTGAGGCAAACAGAGTTAAGTGATTTGCCAGGGTCACACAGTTAGTAATTGTCTGAGGCTAGATTTGAACTCAGGGCTTCATGTCTTAAGGCCTGGAGCTTTATCCACTGTGCTACTTAATTCTCCCAAATTCTGTCAATTCAAGGCTCCCCAAAGCACCACCAGATCTCATCCCTGAATCTTATTGTTCAGTCATTTCAGTTATGTCTTGTTCTTTTGATCCTATCTGAGGTTTTGTTGGTGTAGATGCTAGTTATTTGCCATTTCCTTCTTCGGCTCATTTTACAGAAGAGAAAACTGAGGCAAATGGGGATAAGTGACTTTCCCAGGGTCACACAGCTAGTAAGTATATGAGGCTGGATTTGAACTCAGGAACATAACTTTTCCTGACTTCAGGACCAGCATTCTGTTTACTGTTTCTTCTAGCTGCCCCAAATTACCTTTCATTTTGCACATATGGTCATATCTGCATATATTTATGCTCTCAATTCCCAACCCCCTTCTTTCAAGTCAATGTAAATTTTTAGAGGGCAGGGATTATTTTGTTTTTGTTTTTGCACTGTAAGTTCCTAGCATAGTACATGATCCCACAGCAGTTGCTTAATAAATGATTGTGGATGGTACAGCCCCCGATTTGTGCCTGGAGAGAACTGATTTCTTTCCTTTCTAGACCTATTATCATGCTTCTATATTTGTCTGTAAAACCTTGTCTTGACCTGGAAGCTCCTAGTTAGGGCTAAAAACCTTGTAATGTAGCAAGTATATTATAAATATCCATTGTATTAAATTGAATTAAAGTATGAACTATATGAGTTTCTTTAGATAGAAACAAAGTAACAACTGGGAAGCAAGTTATTGTTCAGGGTTGTGTGTAATTAGAATCTGTTACCCTAAAAACTACGATCCCCAGAAAAACTACAATTCTCAGCACCCTACTCACTTCTTGTTGTTATGTGCTGATGTAGACAGGATATAAATTGAATGTAGCCCTGCCTCTCGCTCTCATCTCTTCCTGTGGTGGCAGCCGTGGACTGGGGATTTTTGAACAGGTAGAAAAACTTAGTCATGTTGTTCTGTTTTGTCAGATACTAAACTTTATAACATAATACTTAAAATATTGAAAACTTGAATATTGAGTTGAAATATTGAAAAACTTGAAAATATCAATTTAAATTCTACATTTATGATTACCAGAAATGGGGTTCAGAACCCTTAATTCTCTCTCAGTAGATTAGTTTAAAAAGAAACCATATTTCTCCTGTCCCCCTACCCCCAACTCTCTTTGGAATTTTTCCAGGTGTTGCCAATCCTGCTTAACTCCCTGGGTGGTCCCAGCTGCCTGCTGCTGCTATTATTGCTGCTGATTGCTGCCTACAAACTGGGAGTCCTTGGAACTGCTCTCCAAATAAGCTGGGAAAGAATAAATCCCTCTTTCCCTTACATTGCCAATAGCTGAGTGCTTGCTTGCTGTTTGCCTTGGAAGCCTGGGTGTGTTTCCTTTATGTAATAATTAGCCTCCTAAAGGGTTTTTACCTGAGGAGAGCTGCTATCCTCTTAACTCTCTGTCCACCTGGCAGGGGAAGAAAGCTGCTTCCTGGTGTTTTTACCCTTAGGGGGCAGGGGAAGGAAGATTACTCTTCCAAACAGGAAGTAGAATTGCAAGCATGGCCCACTCTATCAATTTTTTTTAAACCCTTACCTTCCATCTTGGAGTCAATACTGTGTATTGGCTCCAAGGCAGAAGAGAGGTAAGGGCTAGACAATGGGGATCAAGTGACTTGCCCAGGGTCACACAGCTGGGAAGTGTTTGGGGCCAGATTTGAACCTAGGATCTCCAATATTTAGGCCTAGTTCTCAATCCACTGAGCTACCTAGCTGTCTCTGGCCACTCTATTAAAGAGAGGTGCATTACCTATCTTAAAGAGCTCCTAGTTTTAGGATGTCTCTTCTTCCTACCATTGCTGGATGCACTGATCCTTATGATTAGCTTGAATAATCTGAGATCCTGGGGAGAAATTAATCTCCCTACACCCCCTTGCCATTCTGGCCTTCCCAGTCTCTATGACACATCCAATATGGGATTACTCCACACTATGCTCAGTGCAGAATTCTCCATCACTATGAGAGATCCCAGAGGTGTGACCAAAGGAAACTAGATGGATGATGACACTGGGGAGGGGAAGGAACTTTAAAGAGTCTGGAGGTGAAATTTTTAAGCCTTTTTAGACTCCATTGTTTTATGGAAGTTTCTGTATCAGAATTGGAAAAAAGGATTCTTGAATTCAGTGCCTGTATTCTGTCATATATATTGTATTTTCTGATTGCTTGTTTTAAGATTTTATTTTTTTTTTGTTAAGTTCACATATTGGTTCTAATCTAATATAGTCTGCTATACTATGTAACTTTAAGTTACTGTGTTTTGACAGTTAGCTATATGTACTGTTACATTGTCTTTCTTTGTACCTCCACATATAACTAGACTGGAGAAGATACCATTATAAAAACCTGTGAGTTGTTTGTAACAAGAGATCAAGGGTCCATTTAGTAACTGAAGTGAAGTGCTATAGCACTTTTCCCCACCTCCACATTTATAAAAATGTAATGGATGAGATATATAAAGACATGCCTTTTACAACTGTTATAGTCTCATACCAGAGGAGCTGGGAAGGTTTTCCTAGGGGGAGTGGTACCCCTGGATGGCTCCCAAGAGGGAGTATTTCCCATAAATCCTAGTTGCTTCCAGATGGTTTTTAACTTTTCAGCTTAATCTACTTCCAACAGAATGGTCTGGATTCTTGGGGACCTTTTAGATCCAAAAGATTTTCTTGAATTAGTTGCTATACTACTATTTTTATAAGGTTGTTTTCTTAGTGAAAATTAATATATCTTGAGTTGATCCATGTGTTTGTCAACACCTTCCTCAGGGTGGATTGTATAATTGTCACAAAATTCTAGTTTTATAAAAGTTAAGAAACTTGCTACCTCCCAGAATCCAGGAAGTGAACTGTTTAGAGAAGATGCCATGGAGATGCCTGCAGAAACCTCACACTCTACCAAAAGATGCAGAATGAACTTTGGGATGTAATGAAATTGAACTGTGGGAGTTGAACACATTTATTTTGTATGTATACTTTTATGCCAAAGGGGACTGCCTCCTAATTGGCTTTTTTTTTTCAATGTGCCTAGCAATTACTGGTTTTGTTCTCTTTCCCTTTTATCCCAAAATTATTATAATTTTTAAGTAGGCTATGTTTACATGATCCATTGAGGAGACTAGTCTCCCAAAGGATCCCAGGGGGGAATTGTATAATTAGAATCTGTTACCCTAAAAACTATGATCCCATGCAAAACTACGATCCCCAGCAAAACTATGATTCCTAGCACCCTACTCACTTCCTATAGTTACCTACTGTAAGAATTAAAAATGATAAAGGCTTGTATAAATATATATATTAGTATTTTAATTAAAGCCATGCTGATAGATAAAATCATTAGACCACGCGCTTGTAAGCATTCAAAACTGCCGCCTCCATACTGCCTCCTAGCCAAGCCCTACTCGCCAAAGAAGAGACCACTCCCTCCTAACCCACGAGATTTAAGCGCTCCCCTGCGTCCAAGACGTCGGAAACGGAAACCAGTTGGACCATGTTGGATCACGGGAAATGTAGTTTTATACATTTCCCAAATCCACTTGTTACACTACTGACATAGATAGGATATAAATTGGGGGTAGCTCCGCCTCCCGCTCTCTTTCCTTCTCACTTTGGTGTTGCAGGTATTTTTGAATAGGTAGAAAAACTTAGTCATGTGATTCTATTTTTTAGATAATAAACTTTATAAAAATAATACTTGAAGTATTGCATATTAATTTAAATCTTACAGCAGATATAGTACAGAACAATATGGTGGGCATGGGACCATGGAGGGATAGTATTGCTTGTTTTATGATGAGCTTAGCCTTGTCACACAACATAGTACCCTTCAATAGGGTTGATGGGACTGCTGGGACATCTGTAAGTGAGAAGGAAGCCTCAGACTCAGCTTCTTTGAAGACAGCACTCTAAGAGAAAGGCCATGATGCAGTGTGGATTTATTGGATAGATCTTGCTTTGGGAACAAAGCATATAGGGTGGAAAGGATTAGCTGTTGCCTAAAGAAGCAGAAATGGCTCCTCAGGTCCTTATATCCAGCCTTTGCAAAGTTATTAAAGCAGGGCAGAGTAATTAAGAAAGGGAAATTCTACATTGTCTGGGAAGTTCTGTGGCTTTAGGCAGAAAGAAAGGAAGGTTCCCAGGGAGTTTCACTGGGACAGAGCTTTTCCCATGACTAAATTGGTTTATTTGAAATTTTATTCATTTATATAATGGGGTATAGTAGAAAGGATGCAAGTTCTGAAGTTAAAGGATATAGGTTTAAATATTGCCTCTGACATTTACTATAACATTGTGTTTACCTCCTTTGATCTTAGTTGCCTCACTATAAAATGAAGGGACTAGATTAGATGAACTCTGAGATCCTTTCTAGATCTAGATACACAATTAAGCAACTAGGGAGCACAAAAGAGAGACAACTGGTCTTGGAGTCAAGAAGACCTGAATTCAAATCTGATTTCAAATGCTTACTAGCTGTGGGACCCTTGGCAAGACACTTAACTTCTGTTTGCCTTAGTCTCTTCCTCTGTAAAATGGGGATGATAATAATACCTACCTTCCAGAGTTGTTATGAGGATAGGATCAAATAAGAGAAGACTTGTAAAGTGCTTTACATAGTACCTGGCATAGAGTAGGTGCAATATAATACTAGTTTTTATTACCTATTGGTTTTTTGTAACTGTGAAATACACTGGCAGGTAAATGGGCAGAACTAAGCATGTGAAGGAGTTTATAAATGAAATTCTGCTTCCTTATAACTTCTGTCTGTTCCTAGTTCTGCCAGATGGTACTGCCAATGATAGGATAATAGCTCTACTGCTTTAAAGCAACTGATTAGGACAGGGGATAAAGTGATGGCCCAAGAGTAAGAAAGACCTGAGTTCAAATTTGATTTTAGAGATTTACTAGCTGTGTGACTGTGGTCATGTAACTGCTTTCCCTCAGTTTCTTAAACTGTAAAATGAAGATAATAATAGTACCTACATCCTAAGGTTGTTGTGAGGATAAAATGAGAATATTTGTAAATCAATTAGCATTAGCACAGTGCCCAATATATGAGATCCTATAAAAATGATATTGATGATTATTTTTATTTCTCTAGTCTAACTTTGTCATTATACAATTGAAACAACTGAAAACCAGGGATTAGAATGATATCTAAGTCATCATGTATTTGGCAAATTGAACCAATTTGGTCCCTGATCTGAACTGAATTAATTCTCTTCTCCAAAAGGCATAGCCCTATCTTCTATCAACCCTTCCTTATCAGTTATCCCATGAATGATCTCTCCTTCTGATTACATGGTGGAATGTACAGGATACCACTAATGGATATGGAATATTAATAAACCCTATTTTCTAGCCACAGGTAAATATTAGATTATCACCAACCTGTAGAGGGCAGCCTTTGAAGGTCTATGTGGAAGTTGGGGAGAATTTACCTCTTAATCTTTTAAAATAGTTGCAAGGAAGGTTTCCTCTCTTCTCTTACTCCAGGGATTATGTTATTTGGCCCTGGAGACACAGAAGAGAAAAAAGATGAATATTTTTAATAATCTTAGAAAAAAACCAAAAAATCCCAATTCCAAAATTTTTTGGGAATATTTTTTCCATTTGTTTTAAAGATAAAATCCCTCCTCTCCCCTTTCATTTTAGATTTAGCTAGAAATTACTGATAGTCTCCATTAATAGCTAGTTATAGAACAAGCTGGAGATACTTTGTTTTGGATATTTAAGTCAGGATTCAGCTACAAATTTTAATTTTCTAAAATGAAAATACTGTATATTTTCTTACTACCATAACTCCAACATAGCTAAATTGACTTTGTGACTCAGGGTGATGACCAGTGATGGAGAATCTTTTGGAATCTTTTAGGGACCATGTGTCAAGCCCTGCCCCCTAAGAGATTGAGATTTCTATCCCCCACCCCCTTCAGCTGCCTTACCCCAGAAAAGGGAGGAAGGGAAGAAGGGAGGGGAGTAGCCTAAGGGTTTCATTCAGGGGAGGGAGTTAGTACAGAGGAGTGGGAAGGGAGCTGCTCTTCCAGAGTCCCTCTGCCTTTCTAGTAACTAACTCTGCCAGGGACAATGATTGTGCCCATAGAGAGGTCTCTCTGTGCCATCTTTGGCAAGTGTGCCATAGGTTTGCCATCATGGGGATAGATCATTAAATAGTATAAGTAAGTGACAATGATGTTAGAATGAAATTTGTGGGGGTAGGAAGGAGAAGAGGGTCCTAAAAACTCAAATAACTATTTCAATTATTAGAAGCATTCTACCAAGTAATGTAATGGTAACTACTAACATTGATAGACATCCTTATATTTTTAGGGACTTGTTACAGATATTATTGTCTACATTTTATAAATGAAGAAAGTGAAGCTTTGAGTGGTCATGCAGCTAGTGTTAGAAGCAGGATATGCTTCTCCCAGGGCAGTAGAGTTTCAACTACACCACAGTCTTACCAGAAGAGATACTTTCTGATGTTTCTAGACTAGTTGACAGAAGGGAAAAAGAGGATAGAGTACTGGGTTAGGAGTTCAGAAAGTTGGATTCTTGTCCTGGTCTGCCACTGACAAGATATATGATGTTGAAGAAGAAACTCTCTTTAGTCCTCTACTGCTCTTTCTGATACAAGGAAATCTATTAGATAACAACAGTTCTTCCTTTTCTTTTTTTGAAAGGGAAATAATAGTCTTTTTTTATTCAAAGATATATTTTTCCAATTTCATGTAATAATTTTCAACATAAATTTTCTAAAATCATAAGATCCAAATTGCCTTTCACTCTCATTTCCCATTCTTTTCTCAGAGATGGTAAGCAATTTGATCTGGGGATAACAGTTCTAGAGTAGAATCAAAAGGCATTCCATGGGTGACATCCACCTGAACTAAAACTAACTAAAAAAAATCTTCTGGACATTATTGCATGTATATGGCACAATGGAAAAATGCTAGACTTGGAGCCAGGAGATCTGGGTTCAACCTTGCCTTAAACCTATTTAGCCCTGGGCAAGATATTTAATTCTATAGGGCTTTATTTTTCTATAGCTTTAAAATAGAAATAGTATTTGTTTTATGTTACTCACAGAATTGCTGCAAGCACTTTGCAAATCTGAAAATAATACAAAGTTTTTTTTCCCTGCATTCTTAAACCCAAAGGCAAAGTGACCATCCTCTCTGTGAATGTAAAGATGAAAAGAAGTCATTATTCACTTTTGTACCATCCTGTTATGACAGCCTGGGGGTTTCAATGCTTTTGCTCTGCACTTAGTTTTGGGATTGGAAGTTGCCTCTGAGTTCCATTGAATAAAATGAGGAGATTCGACAAGTTAATTTATAGATTCACTCATTACAACCACAAAGGATCTCAAAGATTATCTCATTCAATACTTTCTAAACTAATCAGAGTATAGAACACCTTTTGGCTTAAAATATATTGCTGAACTTATACATAATGGTCTAAAGCAGTGATGAGCAAACTTCTTAAAGAGGGGGCCAAAGGAAAGAAAATGCTCATCTCTCAGTCTGTCTCTAAGGCAAATCTTTAGAAGTTTCATTGTAGTGTATCCTACTCACTGTATTAGTCAGATTAGGAATAATGTTGTGCAGCTGGATAGAACATTTCAGGGGGCCACATCTGGCCCGCGGGGCTTATTTTAGACCCATCACTGGTCTAAAGTCTTTACCACCATATGAAAGAAGATAGACTATGGTGAAACAGAATTCAGACTATTAAGCCTGTTTTCATATCCTATCTGGCTTTGTGTAAAAGGCTTTTTGATATAAAATTTCACATTTAGTATGTTAGAAGAAAAAATCTAATTAACATCATTATTTTCTTACTGATACCCCGTTCTTATCTTGTAGAGCCCTAAAAATGCTTATATGGTGTAACCATATTAAGAATATAATATCCATTTCTTTGGAGTAAATAACAGTGGTGTCAAACTTCAACAGAAACATTATACCATATCTAAGGTTCCTTGTGGCTACATAGTGACTTAGAAAACCACACATTAAAACTATCTGTATTTTATTGCATTTTAATTTATTTTGATAAATATTTCCCAATTACATATATTTTAATCTGCACTTAAGATGGTTGAGGGTTCCATCAAGTTCCATCAAGTTGTGGGTTCTATGTTCGGACATCTCTGGTAATAATATGGTTAATAAAATACTGTTTGCTTACTGTTAAAGGTTAGACTGGTCCTTATTATTTGTTTCCATTTCAGATTATGCTCTCCAAAAATGACCATTTATCATAGACATTAGATAGAAGTAAAAAGTAATGAATTATTTTTCAAACAAACACAGAACAATATATATCTAATTGAGTATGTTTGACTTTTGAAAGTAGTCATTGTATAAGATGAACCTATAGGTTCTCCATCTCCACTCCCCACTTTTTTGGGAACAACTCTCAGAACCTGTAGCATTTTTTAAAAAACCCTTACCTTTGTCTTGGAGTCAATACTGTATATTGGCTCCATGGCAGAAGAGTGGTAAGGGTAGGCAATGGGAGTCAAGTGACTTGCCCACGGTCACACAGCTGGGAAGTATCTGAGGTCAGATTTGAACCTAGGACCTCCCATCTTTAGGCCTGACTCTCAATCCACTGAGCCACCCAGTTGCCCCCAGCACATTCTTTTGAGTATTCTTAAATATGACAAATATTAGTTCTTTTCGGATTCATGTGATTCCCAAACATCACAATGGGAATAAAGTATGATCGTTTGGCAAATTTAAAATAAGCCACGATTATTTTCTTTTAGGCTCATAAAGCAACTTTGATTCTAGCCCTTTGGGCAGTCAATTTAATTCAGTGAGCCCTTATATATCCAAATGCAAAGTCTTGATCTAAACTTTAAAGCAGTTTTATTTATTTATTTATTTAACAGAGGTATGCTGGAGTTAGCTATAATCACTTTTCCTTAAATTTTCAGTGTGAACTTTTACAACTCAGAAGTAATTGCTGTGAAAATGGACTTGATTTATTTTACTGATTGTTTAGACTTAAGAAACTATTAATAATGTAGATTAAACTTAAAAGTGTTCTGCATACAATCATAAAACAAAAAATTCTTTTTTCCCTCCATTTATCACCACACTCCTCTGCAAATATAAGCCAAACAGGATTGCAATAACAAACTCAGGGAAGACATTATCAACAGGCAAGACATCTGGTTATTGTAGGCTAATATTAAAAATAATAATAACTGGCATTTAAATAGTCTTTTAAGGTTTTCAAAGTGCTTTCCACCTATTATCTTTTTTGAGTTTTATGATGCCTCTGTTTCTTAATCTATCTTGTGTCAAAGACCTCTTGGCAGTTTGGAGAAGGCTATTGACCCTTTATCATTTTTAAATGAAGATAGAAATGTTGAATTTCATTTAGAAATAGTGAAAATAAAGATTCCCTTTCCCCCCATCGTAGTTCACAGTCTATAAATCCCAGATTAAGAACTCCTGCTCTAGTAATACCCTGTAGACAGAAACAGAACCATCCTTGATTTAGAGTTCATTCTGTTGAATAAGTGTATTTATACAGAATCAGTTGTGCATAATTTGCACAATTACAGTTATAGAGGCAAAGGACTGTTTAGGAGTCATTTAGTACTACCCATATATTTCAGTAGATAAGAAAACCAGAGACCAGGATGGTTAAGTGACTTGCTCAAGGTCACTACTACTAGTAGTAATGATAATAACAATAGCTAACATCTATATAGCACTTACTTTGTGTCAGATACTGTTTTAAGAGGTAAAGGAGAGTTGAACTCAGGTTTTCTAACTTCACATTTAGCATTCTTTTAGTTATATCACACTACTTCCTTCCCCTGAGCACAGTTACTTTTAAGATATCAGCCTTCATCTGGGATTTTTAAAAGAAAAACCTATCAATTTTTTGTCTTCCAATATGCAAAAGTACTTTGGAAAGAGCAAAGCACTATATAAATGCAAATAAATTTATATACATTTAAAAGTTATATTAATTTTACTTTGGGAATTTACAAACATCCCTTTAACACTGGAGTTAATGTGGCTGTTAAAAAGTCTGCATTGTTTGCAGCCAGTGCTTTAAGGCTGCCTAGACAAGTCTGAGTCTGTATTAGACACGTGGTCTTTGTTACTGATGGGCGACTACCTGTGAAAGCTGCTGAAGCCAGTTGAAGAAACCCAAAGAAAAGAATCTTCGCTAGCCTCCGGAATCCCCATTGCAAATATTTCAAGTTGTTTTTGCTTTTTTCTTCTTTTGTTAAACTATCAAGGGAACCAATTTGAGTCATTGCTGGTCCAATATCAAAGCGTCAACCACAAGGGACAACATGCCACTTTGAAATTTCCAGCATATTAAGTTTAAAAGGACCAACATATGAATCCACTAAACAAAACAACAAAAACGGGAACTACACCAAAACCTTGAGAAGTCTGTATTTCCCAACACACTGGTGGCTTTCAGCTCTAAATTCTTTGAGCCTGGAAGACTCTCTTTAGGAGGGAGGAAAGGAAAGGGGGACCATCTCTCTTCCATCGTCTCCAGTTCACCTACACAGGAGAATCCCAGACTTGTCCTCCTGTCCTTTTATAAACATCATCCATCCATCCTCCTCTTTCTCCTCCTCTCGCACTATTTTGGGGCCACATGATCTCATGCCCTCTGCAGACCACACTACAATTCAGGCAGGACTAAGGGGACAAGGGCGATTCCTGCAAGTCTTCAGATGGTGCCCAGGGTGGTGTGAGGGGAAAGGCTTTGGGGGAAGTTAAAGAGACACACACGTAAAACACCCAAAATAACCCAACGGCCAGAATGCCCGAAATCAGACAGGAAGCCAAATAATCCGGGGCGTTGGGCAGCTCTCCCCCTCACATTTTACATTATTGGCTAGGGGAAAAGAGCCAAGGGTCTGGGAGGAGGCTGGCTGAAGAAGGGAGGCGGAGTTCCCGTGGCCAGGCCGCCCTCAGTGGCTTTATTAAAGCAAGGCAGTCAGCAGAGGAGCCGGAGAAGCAGCAAGTCTTAGCCAACCATGGAGAGGGACGGCTGCAGCGGGAGCAACCGGGGAACCAAGGAGAGCCGCTCGGGGACTAGCAAGGAGCAGGGCTACGGGAATACTGCCGGGGACCCGCAGGCAGCTGTGAACATGCTAGCTCCTTTGGATGTGGGGGACGAGCAGCAGCTGGAGAAAGGCGCGCGGGCGCACAAAGCCAAGGATCCCAACACCTACAAAGTACTCTCCCTGGTGAGTGAGGTCCTTCAGTCCCCCCAGGGCCACCCCGGGGGCCAGCCCAGAACTCCCGGAGCAGGTGCCACTTTTTCTCCGCCCCCTCCTGGGGCCAGTGCCAGGTCCGCAGTGCCTGCTGGAAAGGGCTCTACTCTAGTCCTGCACAGACCGTGTGATCTGACCACCTGGCCCCAGGGCAGACTGTGGGCAGGCAGGCAGGAAGGCCGACAGACAGATTGACTGACTTTGACAGACTGACAGACGGCCCAAGAGACAAGCAGACAGACGGACAGACTGACAGACAGACAGACATGCTGGCAAAGATAGTGGCTGTCCTCTACAACTGGAGTACTGGAAACATGGAAGCTCACTGTGATTGTTATCATCACTATGTTAATAATTACACAGAATAATCACATTATGTATCACCATTAACATGTGATATTAACAATTGTAATAATGCCCTTAAAAAAATAGATCTGTAATTTCTTTACTGTAGGGATTTCTAGGTAAGGAAACTCCTTCTGCCCAAGCAGAGGATCAACTTTTCAGTTTTAGAGTCTTATCCTGGATCTCTGAAAAGTTGAGTGACTTATCCAGGGTCACATTTAGAGTGGCAGGGTGGAGGTGGTAGACAAATGGGATAGAGATGGGACTGGAACCTAGATCTTGGTTATACCAAAAGCCAGTTCTCCAAACTAAAATGTTGACCTTGAAATAAGCAGAAATATATGTAGGCTCACATACTTTGTATAATGTATCATTAATATGTTGATGTAAAACTTTCTTTCAGAGCTCAACTCTCTGAATACAGTTGCTGTTTACTATTCTCTTACCACATTTGAAATATACTTTGACATACATTTTTTTAATGGACTTAGTTGAAAAGATTTTTAAAAAAATATTTAAAAGAATATCACCACCATGAAGTTAAAGCTTCTGCAGTAAGCTTAGAAGGCTAAAGTTTTCTAGAAAGCAAACACAACAGGGAAAGTACTGAATATGGCTTTGGTCTTCCTCTAGTTTTACATCCTTTGGGTGATCAAAGATGCTGGGATACCAGATTAATGGGATTAGGATGCCCTTGGGAATCGAAGGTGATTGAAGTTGTGATAGCTTAAGATAGGCTTTTGAAAATGTTATCATGAATTTCAAAAAGTTCTATTGCTTTATCTTATTAGGAATTTCTGCTTTCATTCAATATGCAAGTCAATGAACTGTACATTATAGGAATCAGTGATGTACCATCCATATCATCATAATTCCTATAGTATGCTTGCTTAACTCTAGGTTATATTATTTTTCACTTTTTCATCAAAGCTATTTTCCTTCTATTTATGCTACATAGTAACTGCATTAGAAAGGAAGCTTGATATAGAGAAAATCACTGGTTTTGAAGTCAGGTTTTTTGTTGTTCAGACATTTTCAGTCATTTCTGTCTCTTTGTGACCCTATTTGGGGCTTTCTTGGCAAAGTGGAATAGTTTGCCATTTTTTTTTCTCCAGCTCTTTTTAGAGACAAGGAAATGGAGGGAAAAGGGGTGAAATGACTTGCTCAGGGTCAAAAAGCCAGATTTTAACTCTGGAAAAGGAGTCTCTGATTTCAGACTTTAGTACTCTTATCTGCTGTTCCACCTAGCTGCCCCAGGAAGTCAGGGGACCAGGTTTTGAATATCTGAGGAGAGTCTGATGCTTTCTATCTATTTGAATTTGGGCAAGTCACTTAGCTTCAATGGGCTTCAGTTATCTTATCTGTAAAATTTGTACTAGTTGTCCTCTGAAGTTCCTCCTAGATCTTGAGCTATGATCTTATGAGAATTACAAAACAAAGTACTATGTTAAGTCTAAGAGATAAAGTCATAAATGACTATAAGGAGAGGAATCATAGAAGGCTTTAAGGAGGCTGTAATAACTTAGTGATGCTTTAAAATATGGATAAATAATTTATCCATATACATTGTATTGCAGACATAGGCAACAATATAAGTTGAAGTTTGGAAACGTGAGAATTCAGTGAATGGAGAAAGAATAGTAGTAGTCCAGTTCGATTAGAATATAGAGTATATGGACAGGAGTAATTATGAAGAGAGAGATAGTGAAATGTTGTGAGACAATGTCATATAAGAACTGATTGAAGAAAATATTAATGTTTATCCTATAAGCTATAGAGGACAGTGATTACTTTAAAAAACAAAGCAAAACACCTCACCTTCTGTCTTAGAATCACTACTATGTATTAGTTCCAAGGTAGACTAGTGGTAAGGGCTAGGCAAGGGTTAAGTGACTTGCCCAAAGTCACACAGCTAGGATATGTCTGAGGCCAGATTTGAACCCAGGACCTCGTGTCTCCAGGTCTATTTCTTACCCAGCTGTCCCCGACTACTTTTTATTTTGTCTGTGTATTTTTAGTACCTTATATAGAATGCTTGTTGTATTCAATTGGTGGTGAGGTGGGACTATCTGTTAGGTAGTAAAGGAATTTGACTCAATCCATTTGACCCGAAAGGGCAGAAATAGTAGTAATGGGGTAGAGAGAGGAAGATTTAGAGTTAATGTTAAGGGGGGAAAAAGTCCTACAAACACCTTCCTAACAAAAATTCTCTGAAAAGTCTGTAGGCTGCCTATGGACATTGTTCCTCAGCTGTTCCTCTGCAATAGAGGATGGATGACCACATGTCCATGATGTCATTGAGGGAATTCTTGGTGAAGTACAAACTGGACTGGATAGCCTCCAACCCCTTTTTAAACTCTGATTCTCTGAGATAAGTTTGGAAAAATAGAGTGGCACTATTATGTGGAGGATATTAAATGCCAAGCAGAGGAATTTGAACTTTTCTTGGTAGATGACAGAGAGATACTACAGATTTCTGAATATGCATAAGGAAGATTATTCAGACAGGGATATTCAGATGTGAAGTGGGAGATAGGATGCCCTTTTCTTAATCTTTTGCAGTAGTTCAGGAGTGGTAGCCTGTAGGAAAGTTCTGCATTAGGTTGGAGCCTGTGAGACTAGAGAGAAAGAGGAAGTAGGTTGCATGTGAATAATTATGTGGAGGTGGAATTGAAAGGACCTGAAAACAGAATAGATTTGAGAGGTGAGGAAGAGTCAAACATAATTCCAACATTCTGAACATGAGGAGCAAGGTAAATGGCTTCACTACAAACAGAAATAAATAATGAAGCCAGAAGCATCAAGTTTATATGAGGGAAGGTACTGAACATCATTTTTGGACACATTGAAATTGAAGTATTGGTGTGACCTCAGGGTGGAGAGGTATTATTGATTGTTAGAAATAACAATCTGAAGGTCAGAAGTGAGGTCAAGATCAGAAATGAAGTTCAGAAGTTAAAAGAGGGTAGTTGAAGCCATCGGAATCAATGAGATTGTGACAGAAAGAATATAGATGGAGAAGAAAAAAGGACCTTGGACAAACTTTTCTGGAAGAGTCAAAATCAAAGTGTTGGGGAAGAGATGAGAAGCCAGAAAAAAGAGACATAAGCATTTTTAGGGAGTTAGAGAAACTGAAAGGAGAGAGAGAGAGAGAGAGAGAGAGAGAGAGAGAGAGAGAGAGAAAGAGAGAGAGAGAGAGAGAGAGAGAGAGCTACTTATTATATGACCTTGGGCAAATCATACCTCTTTGGAACCTCAATTTTCTCATTGAACAGATCATGGTCAACTAAACATCTATTAAAGGCCTACTAAAGAACCTCAGAGAAGCCCCAGGAGGGCATGAGCTAGGTTACTCTTGTTCAATTGTTTCAGCAATATCTGACTCTTTGTGACCCCATTTAGCATTTTCTTGACAAATATACAAGAGTGGTTTGCCATTTCCTTTTCCAGTTCATTTTACAATTGAGGAAATTGAGGTAAATAGGGTTAAGTGACTCGCCCAAGGTAGCAAAGCTAGAAATAGTGTTTAAGGCCAGATTTGAACCCAGGAAAATGAGTCTTCTGACTGTAAGCTTGGCACTCTATCCAATGTGCTACCTAGCTACCCTTAGTGCATTTTAAATGAATAATTGGAAAGAGCAAATGACAAAAAGGTTGTCATCAGAAAAATGCATGACTGGGGGAAAAAGATTAACTTGTTACATAATAAGATGGATGGATAATTGAAAGATGGCTCAATCAGCATCCTGGAAATATCAATGGGAGAGTATAGATTAGAGTTTGAGAGGATGGGTTGGCATAGATGGGGTTGGGATAAGAATTGTTGAATACCTATATTGATGAGATCACATTGAGGTCTGTTCAAGGTCCTGAAATGAGTGATTTTGAGAATACAAAGACAAAAATGACATGGTCCCTTCCTTCAAAGAATGTATATATTCTACTATGAGTAGAGTTGCATACGATATGTGTATACATAGTTATAATATAATGTAGAAAGTTATAGGGCAAAGAAAAAATCCAGTCAAAGTTCTCTTGGAATACTTAAAGAGGGAAAGAAAACTTTCAGTTGGAGAGGATGAGGGAAGAGGTGGTACCTGACTCTTGAAAGAAGATGAAAATTCAGAAAGGCAAAATTCACAGCATTTCAGAATTGGGAAATTCCTTAGAGGGCAATCTTGTCTAGGAATTCCTTCTATAACAGCTGCAAGAAATGGCCAGCCAGCCTTTGTGTAGGGAAGAGGAATCTGTTACTATGGCAGCCTGCTTTGGCTTTGGGATAGTTCCGAAAGTTCTAATTGTTATGATGTTTTGGCTTACATTAAACCTAAATCCCCCTGTTTGAAGCTTCTATAAATTGTTAGTTCTTCCTTCTGAAGTCAAGCAGAATTCCTTATTCATGTGACAAGTTTTCAAATATTTGAAGACAATTATCTATCCTCTTCTCCTCACTACCTCAGTAGAAAATAATAATAAATAAATATGTATAATATTTAAGCAAAACAAATTACCAAATTCTTTACATCTGAAAATGTATGTCTTATTTCACATCTTGAGATTATGACCTCTCTGTCAGGAGGATAGCTTGTTTCATCATCCCTTTTTTCAAAATACGGTTGGTCAATGCATTAATCAAACTTCTTTGAAGTTGTTTTTCTTTAGAATATTGTTGTTGTATAAATTGTTTTATTGATTTTTCTTACTTCTTTCTGCAACATTTAATAAAAAAAATCTTGTCCGGTTTCTCCAAAACTGTCCTTTTCTGTATTTTTTTTTGGTATAATTACATTCCATTAGGTTCATATGCCATAATTTGTTTAGTCATTCTTCTAAATCACTTGATTTAGCAATCAAGAGGTAAGGAGTTCATCAGTGAAAAGGAAGAAGAAAGAAGAAAATGGGGTGATACATTGAGTAGATGGCAAGGTCAATGTGCTATTTTTTATAGGAGGGAAGTCCTGATCATGCTTTGTAGGCATTAGAGAAGGATCCAATGAATAGAGAGATCGAAGATGATGGATAAATAATAGGAAAGTTTCCTAAAAGACATAGAAGGGGAATTTGTTCAAGGGCCAAAATAAAGAGGTTAGCCTTTTTTTGAAAAGAGCTGTCATTCTATTATGAGTGCCAATGGGTAAATATATAGAAAGGTTTGAGGTATGGAATAGGAAAGGTGGAAACTCATGAAAATGACCTTAATAGGCAATAAGGTCCCTTTCAGTTCTCAAATCCTATAATCCTAACATATTGTAATTATAGATTTTTAAAAGTCCTGTTAAGTTGAGGTTTATTGTGTAGTGTAAAAATTATCAAATGTGATATGGAAGATTCATGTTTATCTTTATCAGTTACTAGCTTTGTGACCATGGAGAAATTATTTTAAACTTTCTGGAGGTCAGTTTCTTCATCTGAAAAAATCAGGGGTTAGAACATATATTTCTTGGATTTCTTCTATCTCTATTTTTTTTTTTAAATTTGGAAAGTCCATTTAATTATCTATTTTAGAAAAGGAGAATAAAGTCAGAGGATAGTAACTTTAGGGCCACAAAAACATTTTGAAGTTTTCCAGTGTACTCTTTTCATTTTAAAGATAAGGAAATAAAGGTCCAGTGTCACAGATAGCAGATAGTAGTGTTGAGTTGAAACCCAGATCCTCCCACTCAAAATCTAGTGTATCTTGCTAAAGCCAGGCCCTTTATATGTAAACGAACATATAACCATCTTCTCCAGCAGATTGTTTTAACTATCATCTCCACTGTCTCTAAATCAGTCACTCAGTACCCACTGGTTCTTTCCTCATTGTCTACAAATACACCCAAATCTTCCCATGCTTAAAAAATCCATAATACATTCTTATACTCACCAGCTCTCATCCTATTTCAGTCTCACTTTTCTCAGCTAAACTCTTTGAAAAAGCCATCTTCACTCAGTACCTACTTTTCTTTCCCTTCCATTCTTTTCTAAACCTTCTGTATATTGGCTTGTAAAGTCATCATTCAACTGAAACTTTTCAACGTTTCCAGTGATATCTTTATTACCAAATCTAAGGCCTTTTCTCAGTCCCCATCCTTCTTGAACTCTCTGCAACATTTGTCAATATCGACTACTTTCTTCTTCTATATAATCCCTTCCCTCTGGGGGATTTGCTTATTCTTGATTCATTTCCTATCTGCCTGACCATTCTTTCTCAGTCTTCTTTCTTGGATCCTCATTTATGTCACTCTCACTAATTATGGTTGTGCCACATAGTTCAGTCCTGGACTGTCTTCCCTTTTCTCTTTATAATTTGTCACTTGGGGTTCTTATTTGTCCCCATGGGTTCAATTTTTAAGTCTTCAGTTGATCACCAGATCTATATTCCACCTTAGTCTTCTGAGCTACATACAACCCACAACTACCTATTGGATACTTTGTACAAGTCCCATAGGCAGCTCAAATTCAAAATACCCTAAAACAGAACTCATCTTTCCTGTTTAAATCCATCCCTCTATGCATCCCTCTTTTGAACTTGCTTATTGCCATTGAATAGAGTGCTTGATTGCTTAATGCCCATGTGATAGAATCTCTAGCTTCCTTTAAGACATCTCAAGAACTACCCTTCTGGGATCCCCCACTTTCCTTTATTGCTAATGCTTTCTCCTCCAAGGCCCCTTCTTTATACTCTAGACTTTATCTTGTATCAATTAATTTATTTATATGTTGTCTCCATCATCTGAATGTAAATTCCCCAAGACAGGGACTATTTTTACTTTTTCCAAAAATCTCCAATGCTCATGCTTGTTGACAATTAAGTGAATAAAAATGGCAACATGTAAACTATTTGCTTCATTAATTTATTAAATGTGTATTAAAATAATAAAAGTTAAATTCACTTTATTGATTGTTGATTGAGGGTCAGTATACATATTCTATAGATTTATGCTTTAGATGTATATCAACATGGCTAATATTTTCTAGGTAAATATTAAGCCTGAAAAAATGAGTAAAGTTACTCATTTCCTTTTTGCTTTTTCAATTTTTAAGATTTCTTTGATTGTCTCAGTATTCAGTAATCCAGAAGAGGGTTGAAACATTTTGGTTATTCAGTAGGAGTCAATAATATAAGCAAGGTTGTAACTTAAAAGTTGGTTAAGGAAAGCCTGTGAAATGTATATGCTGAAAGTATGCCAATGAATGGGTCAAGGACAGAACATGTGAAAAACTTTTCTTGCTGGGGGTTTCTGATCTTACAATGGTCTTTTGTCTGCATCCACCCACACACATATCCACTTGGTCTTCTGGGTAGGCCTCATTTGGCTAAACATCAACATATGATAAACATTCTGGCTCCAACATGTTAGTAAATCATTTGTCTTCTGCCATATCACAGGGTCTCTATGAATGACAGATTACTACTATTGGCCCCAAAGTACTTAATATATATTTATTTGGCCTCTGTTTAGATGAGGCAATGTGGTAAAGTGGTGGATTTGGAGTAAGGAAGACCTAAGTTCAAATTTTGCCTTAGATCCTTACAGCTGTGTGCCATGGGCAAGTCACTCAACATCTCTGTCTCAGCTTCTTCATCTGTGAAATGGGGGTGATAATAGCATTTTTTTTCAAGGGAAACTTTTGAAAGTTATTCCAGAAACAATAAGGTAGGGAAGAAGTTGGAAAATACAATCTTCAGTCAGGAGAGTTGGATAAGGGGATTCAAAGACAAGATAATCATGGGTGGCAAGGAAAAAAAACCATAGAGAGGTTTGCCAAATCTCACCCAGGTGTTTCAAGGTGAAAGGAAGTGGAGATGTTGGGAGGTAGGGCCTCTCCTGTAGCACTGAAGGATGGTTTGGATACAAGCATCTTAATTTTCTTTCCAAGTCGAACCAAGTCAGCAAACAACTATTAAGACAAGGGTTATGATTGTTTTTAAAAATTTTTTTGGACGAGAACAAATACATATTAATCCTTAGTAAGTAGAGAATCTTTAATATCTCAGAATATGCCTTTTTTCCTTTGAATTTATTTTCATTCTGAATAAACATAAAATAAAATGGGCATTCTCTAATACATAGTAGAAGAGAAAAGCACATGAAATACATAGAAGCACAAATTATTATATGTAACTTACATTTCCTTTAAAATATAACAAATCCAGCATGTTACTTTGAAAGTTGTCCTGTTTTCCTATTATTCTTTCTGGTCTTCTATTTTCTTTTGTGTATTAATAATGCTTCAAAGACTTTTTTTTCTTTTTTTTTTTTTGAGGGGGGGAGGAATACCTAAATTTCTAGTTCTTTGCCTAAAAGGCTACTATAAATATTTTTGTACACATGGTTATTTTCTTTCTTTCTTTGAACTCTTTAGTATAGTATAAGCCTAGGAGTAGTATTTCTAGGCAAAATAATATGTATAATTTAGTGACTTTTGAAGCATAGCTTTATTACTTTGCATGATGACTAAACCACAATGTGAAACAATGTCCCCTTTATCCTGGAACCTCTCCAAAAACTGTCATTTTTCCTTTTTTAAAAAAAATTTAAATCATCTTTGTCAGTTTGAGGTATGTGATATGGAATCTCAGAGTTTCTTTCCCTTGTACTTGTATAATTGTGATTTGGAGCATTTTTTTCTGGTTTTCTTCCTTTGTAAAACCACCTATTTATAACTTTTGATCATATCTATTGGGCACTGGTTCTCTTAGAAATTCAAATCATTTCATCATTATGTTTCATAAATGTCAGACCTTTATCAGAAGAAACTTGCTACAGATATTTCCCTTCCTCCAATTCCTAGCTAGTTATTTTTTTCCACTTCTAACTGCACTGATTTTGTTTTTACAAAAAAAAAAAACTTTAAAAATTTTGTGTAATAAAAAAAATTCCATTTTATATTGTATAAACCTCTCTGTTCCTTGTCTGAAGGGACTTTTTCCTATTGATTTTTCTTATAGTGAAAGGATATTTTCTTTTTTGGAGAGTCTTACACTAACAAGAGTTCCCATCTTCATATTTCTGCAAGAAATTTACAAAAAGCACCTTTCTCACCACAGGCCAGTGAGATAATACTCTGCAAATACTTTTTTTTAATCTTCATTTCATAGGTGAAAAAATTGAGGCTCATAGAGTTGATTTTCCAGGATCATTGACTTTCCCTTCTCCATTACTCTTACCATGCAGTCCCCATATTTTGGTGATACTAATTTTGAAAAGTTTCTTCTAACTCTAAAATCATAGATGTAGAGCAGTGATTCCCAAAGTGGCCATTACCACCCCCTGGTGGGTGCTGCAGCTATTCTAGTAGGGCAGTGATGGGCACAGGTGCATTTGGGGGCAGTGAATAACTGTAAGGGGGAAGTGATAGTATGTGACATGGGGCACTAAGTAATATGTTTTCTGGAAAGGGGGCAGTAGGCCAAAAAAGTTTGGGAACCACTGATGAAGAGCTACAAAGGATTTCAAGGGCCAGCTAGCTTAATTCCCTCGTTTTGAAAACGACAAAACTGAGGACATGGGAGATTGTGATTTGCTTGTGGTCAATGAGCATCTCAATAATAATTGAGTTTTAGTAATGAGCATCAGAGGACAAAGTTGGTCAAAGTCATTTTGCTGCAAAATTGGGAATCTTTCTTTATCTTCTTCATTCACCACCGTACTCTAGATCCATAGTGGTGAACCTATGGTATGCGTGCCAGAGCCCTTTCTATTGGGCACATATGCCTTTGCCCTCACCCCAGTACAGAGCTCACCTGAGTTTGTTACTAGAAATCCAGAGGGATGTGGGCTCCCTCCCCCTTTTTATGGGCATCTGAGGATACTTCTCTCATCTCTAAAAGGTCACCATCACTGCCTTTGGACAGCTAGATCTAAACCTCCAATTCAAGTTATTGTAATCTCAAAGATTATAACTTCTTTCTCTTGCATACAAACCTCTAGCAATTCTTGATGACCTACATATCTTGGCATTCAAAGCCCTCTAGAGTCTAGTTCTAACCTGTCTTGTCTCCCACCACCCTAGCAGTCAAGCATATCAGGTGCTTCTCACCAGCCTACATACACATTCTCTCTCTGGCCTAGAATATTTTTGTTCTTTTTTTCCTACTTTATGTGTGTGTGTGTGTGTGTGTGTGTGTGTGTGTGTGTGTGTGTGTATAAATTTAGAGCCTAGATCTTCACTTACTTCCTCATTACATTTCTTTATTTAACTCAGAGGTGTTCTATAGTCATTTCCCACAAACTCATGAAAACTTCCTGTTAAATTTTCAATATGAGCTTTAAACATCAGAAACAGGCAAATGCTATAAATCAAGGCTTGCTCAAGTGTTTTTTTTTAATTGTATAGACTTAAGAAAGTGTTCGAGAAAATGTTAATGATGCTTAAAAGTATGTCATGTGTAACATTTTTTCCTTAAGGAGCTTATGCTAAACATTTATCAGCATATCCCTGCTTAGATACCTCAAATCCATGATTGTATCTATATATAGATGAGCAACCCTAATATCTTTTCCTCTTAATCAAGGGCTACTTTGAATGGTAACTCATCTGTTTCACACCTGTATACCTCCTATTCCTCATGGGGAATTAAAGCTCCCTGAGGGGGGAATGTGCTTTAGACTACATTTGTGTTCCCTTCTAACGTTTTTTTTTTTTGTTGTTGTTGTTGCAGATAACATATTAGGTTTTCAGTAAATAATGAATGACAATAACTATGAATTAAATATTTTGTTAAATTCAACAGCAAATTTCCAAAAACTTTTCCTATGTCAGATTTCTAGTTTCCTTATCAACATGTAGATTTCATCAAATGGATCTAGCACTACATATAGCCAAATATGTTACATTTCTTTCTTTTTTTCTCTCAGAACTTATTATTATATTTAATTTAGACACTCCTGGTGTACATCTTATGTACATGCATGCAACTATGAATGGATTTCCCTTAGGTCCTCACCAGGAGTAGAAAAATATGTTTGTGAATATCTTCCCATTTAATCCCCACCCACACTCCATCACCTCTTACATAAGGGCTTCTTTCATTTGTGTTTTCATTGGCTATTTCTATGAGCATACTTCTTGATTAAATTCAAGGTGGCATGCTGACTGCTTAAAAGGTGAAGTTAGAAAAAAAAGGCAAGTTGGAATCAGTCATCTGAACACAATGTTCTTTTGAACTTTTGCTTTTCAGCTTTGATTTAGAGCTGGATAGGAAAAAGGATTGAGTCAACTGTTGAGACAAGAACAACCATGTAGGAGTTCACTTTTGGAGAAGACCTGTATTTTTTCTTAATCCAGTTTCTGAAATCCTTTCTTTTGCTGAGGGTGAGATGGGGATGGGATGGGCAGCCTTGAGGTGGAAATAATATATCACCTTTTCTCATCTCTCATCATTCTTGTGGGTTTAAATAAAAATTTTTAAATAAACCTTTTTAGTTTTAGAATCAATCCTCTATATTGGTTCCAAGGCAGAAGAGCAGTAAGGATAAGTGCTGGGCAATGGGGGCCAAGTTATTTGTCCAGGGTCACATAGCAAGGATGTATCTGAGGTCAAATTTGAGTCCAGGATCTTTCATCTCTAGGCCTGGTCCTCAATCCACTGAGCTAACTAGCTGCCACCTAAACAAGTCTAAGGGTTGCTTAGACTACCTTAACACTAGAAAGATTAGATG
The DNA here is from genome assembly GCF_016433145.1 of Gracilinanus agilis. Classification (NCBI taxonomy): domain Eukaryota; kingdom Metazoa; phylum Chordata; class Mammalia; order Didelphimorphia; family Didelphidae; genus Gracilinanus; species Gracilinanus agilis. The sequence continues at coordinate 388,726,658 of NC_058133.1, forward strand.
TTTCAAATGATGCAAAATTTTGTTTGATTCTTTGATTCTTTTGTTTGATTCTAATTTATTTATTCTTAAATTCTGGTCCTTCTAAGATTTTTGAGCAATGGTAGAATCATAAGACATGAAATCCATCTGGTGTGACCATGATTTAATGATAAGTAAGTCTGAATTTGAGAATTTTGAGAGATATGTTAACAGGTCAGGAAGGTTAACAGTCCAGTAGAAAGAACATTAGCAGGGGTAGATGGGTGGCTCAGAGAGTCAGGAAGCCCGGAGTTCAGAACTGGTCTTGGATACTTCCTGGCCATATGACACCTGGACAAGTCGATTGATCCCCATTGCCTAGCTTTTTCTGCTCTTCTTCCTTGGAGCCTATACTCAGTGTTGATTCTAAGATCGAAGGTAAAGTTTAAAAAAAAAGAAAGAAAGAACATTGGCTTTGGAGTCAGAGGATCTAGGTTCAAGTTCTTTTTCTATCACTACCTATGTGGCATTAGATGGGTACAAGTCACTTAATATTTTTGCTTTCCAGTTTTCTCATTTGGAAAATTTGGGTTAAATGACTGGCCCAGGGTTACATAGCTAGGGAACATTTGAGACCAGATTGAAACCCAGGCCCTCTTGACTCCAGGCCTGGTATTCTATCTACTGTGCTACCCAGCTCCCCTAGTTATCACTTATTCTTTTTTTTTAATAATAATTTTTTTATAAGATTACATATTAAGCCAATTTTTTAGTCTTTATTTTCTAATATTTTGCAATCAATGTTCTCTCTCCCCCTCTCCCCCAAGAAGGCAGGTAATTTATTGGTTGTACATATATTATCACATAATACATATTTCCATGTTCATCATGTTGTGAAGTTATCACTTATTCTTAACCTGATCATTTGTTTTATAAAATTTTAACATGTCAAACAGATGTTTACATTTCCAGTGAATAACCTTAAATACAAGAGAATAAATATATAACTGCTAGGCTTCTAATATCCTATGATATACTAATAGCAATTAAGGATAAAGCCAAAATTAGAATGAGGAGAAAGGAATTTACTACTAATTCAGTACTCATTTTCTGGTTGAAGTCTTTTAGTAGAGACACTAATGAAACTTGTCAATCAGCAAGTATTTATTCAGTGCCTGCTATGTGCTAGGCTCTGGGGTTAGAAAGACAATAACAAAATTGTCCTCACAGGCAAGGAACTTCTGATTTCATCAGACAGACTGTGTATGTGTAAGGAAAAGGTTCTGTTTCTAAACAAATTCTTCTTAAGTCTATATTATGGTAATAATTTTCTAGAGCTAAATAAACCATTTATTGGTGTCTTCCTCTGAACTTGATTTGCCTAAATGTCTTTCATTTGGGTAATTTAGTATTATGTTCCTCTTTAAGGTTAGAGAATCTTTGCAGTTAGTAGAAGAAGCCTTTTGGAAGTTGGAATTGCCTTTCATATTATTCCTTGATTCTATTGCTTCCATATTTTTGTGCTTTCTGACCATAGGAAAGAAAATCTTTAAGAATAACCACTGATAGGGGGCAGCTGGGTGGCTCAGTGGATTGAGAGCATAACTAGAGATGGGAGGTCCTAGGTTCAAATCTGGCCTCAGACACTTCCTAGCTGTGTGACCTTGGGCAAGTCACTTAACCCCCATTGCCTTAGCCCTTACCACTCTTCTGCCTTGGAGCCAAATCACAGTATTGACTCCAAGATGGAAGGTAAGGGTTTAAAAAAAATGACCACTGATATGATTAGAGATAATCAGTTAGTACCTGAAGTGATTTGCTAAAGTTAGCAGAAGTTCTAAGCTATATATAATATACAATGTTTATGATTGGATTGTTTGATAACAGTGGACAATCATTATCAAAATAAGTTTGAGGATCACCTTTCTAACTCTGTCTCTTGTCTTAAAGAAATCTCTTCCCTAAATGTCTCTTGGGGACTCAGGAAAAATGTCAAATATAGGAAATTGATAAGATAGTCAGATAAGTTATTGTTTAGGTATGGGTTTGACTATAAAGTCATTGTGATCCCTAACAGCTTTCAAATTTGTTGATATTCTCCTTCCTGCCATGTGAAATGTGAAGCTCTGGAGCTCTTCAGATATGCTTAATACTATAAATTTCATTTGCTTCCTTTCATTTCTAATAGCCATGTATATTTGATTTTGGGGTAGATTAGGTTTTATTCAGCAATAGTGATAGTTGGAAAGCAGATCAGGGTTGAGAAGGATGGGATATGTAGGTGTTGTCTAATAAGTACAAGGCTAATGCTAGAGAAGAACAATCTCTTTCTGAATAAATATCACAATTTAATTTTTCCTGGGCTTTGTGGTCTAAAATATTTAGAAGGCATTTAGTGGAAAGAGCATAATCACCGGGTGTCAGAAGACCTGCCTTTTCCTAACTCTGTGGCACCTTGGGCAAGGACTTAGCTTCCTTAACCCCATTTTCATATGTTTTTGCACTAGATGATTTACAAGGTCCCTTACAAAATTCTTTGACCTTCTCTAAGGCAATGTAAACACAGTACATATTAAAAGGCTAAAACAATTACATTCTAACAAATTATTTTAATTAAAAATTGCATTTCTTTGTGAGTTTTCTTAAGTTACCTTTAACATTTTATATTTAATTCTTTTGTTTATTTTTCTTAAATTCTTTCTCAATTCCCACTGCTAGTTCACCTGAGAGGGAAAAACAAATAACAAATAGGAGTTTTTTTCCAAGCCAATCCCTCAAATTGTTAGAATATCTGGAACATTCATTGGAAAGCAGAGAGACTATGAAATTGCCAGGCAGTTAGATGTCAAATAGGTTGGGAAATCTTCCCTAGCCTAATGATTGAGGTTTGGAAAAGAACCTGACAGCATCATCTGTTCAACAGACTCACCCAACTGAAACTACAGAATTCTTTATTCAAACGTTTTCAAAACTGCAATTTCAATTACCCAACCACTGTTACCACAACTCATCCTCATCCAAGGGCATTGTGTTCTTTCTCCCCTGTACTCAAAACAAACAATAATGTGAGCAATATTTTGGTCTGCTATTACAAAGGTAGATCACTATATTATTGGAGCATTTTTGAAAGCCTTACCCTTTCCAGCGTCTTTATCATGCTCTGGGAATACTCTTCAAATTTCCACTCTTACTAATAGGTCATATCCCCAGAGATGCTTTACTACTTTTCCCTCTCCAGGTTCTATTGATTACTGCAATAGCATGCTGGTAGGTCTGCCTGTCACAGGTCTTGCCTTGCTCCAATACATTCTCCATTCAGAAACTAAAGTGATTTACCTAAAATATGAAGTCCTCTTTTGTCATCCCCCTACTCAATAAACTCCAGTCACTTCCTATTGTCTCCAGGAGCAAATATAAGATGCTCTGTTTGATTTTCAGACCCCTTCATAACCTGGCTTCCTATCTTTCTAGTCTTTTTGCACCTCATTCCCCAATATGTATTCTTTGACATAATGATTGGCCTCCTGGCACTTTCATGAACATGAATCTCTTGTCTCCAGGAATTTTCTCTGGCCATCTCCTATTTCTGGAATGTTCTCTTTTCCATTCTGGACTACTGACCTTCCTGGCTTCTTTCAGTCCCAAGTAAAATCTCATGTCCTCCAGGAAGCCTTTCCTAGCCCTTCCTAATTCTTGTGCCTTCCCTCTCTTATCCTGTATATACCTTGCTTTGTATATGTTTGTTTGCATGTAGTTTACCCCATTGGATTGTAAGCTCCTTGAAGGCGGGATTGTCTTTTGCCTCTTCTTGTATTTCCAGAGTTTAGCTCAGTGCCTGATACATAGTAGATATTGACATGTTTGCTGAATTAAATTGGAAAAATTAATCCCAAATGGTTGAGACATGATTTCCTTTACTATGATACATGAATTCCTACTAGCATTCTTTCCCCTCTGGTTTACCTGCTAATATTAATTAGTCAGCTACACTTCATTAGCTTTTAGAAAAGGGTATTCATAAGGTAGTATATGGTAAGGACTTTATGGAAGAAAATAACCCTTGTCTCCAAAATCCATGATACACACCATCACAGACTCCAGGGAAAAGTGGGCTCAAGTTCAAAAACACATAGGGCAAGTAGCTACTTGCAATTCTTAGTTGCTCAAAATTCTTTCCCCACTTTCTTGGGATGTTGATGAAGTTTCCTTTAGGCATGGTAGAACTTTCTGCTGGGTTCTAGTAGAGTCTTGAAGTTACTGCTTTCCAGTGTGTCTAGATTATTTTTGGCTCCCAATGCAAACTACCATCATTCATGGCTCTTCTAGGGCCATTACTCAGATAATGATGGGGGAAAAATCTGAATCCTTTAGCCCTCCAAAATTTACAAGGTCAGCCAAGGCTTTACTCAACTCCTTCTTTCCTTCCTACCCCTTAAAGGGATTCCTCCTAAGAATTTGGCTGAAATTCTTCTCTTGTTTACCACTGGAATTGATCTAGGGTTCTTCACTGCTCTGATATATAGTATACAAAACAAGACATGACCAAGTTTCATCAGCCAATCCAATTTCCTTTATAGTGCAATACCATTTCATCTTATGACTTTTAAGGACTTTTAATAATTACTCTTATGACTTTGATTGAGTAATTTAATAATGATGCTAAGCCTCATTCATACCTAGTTAGAGTTTTACTCAACTGAGCTGTTCTTGACTGAAAAGGCAGTTAATTTAAGTGGGATGGGATTGATCTATTTAATGGAACTCCATCTTTATACTTAAAAAATTCTTATTGCTTTTTAAACTTAATCTGTGATTTCAGTGATATAGAAAGCAGCCAATAAGGGACTTCCTTTTCCAAAGAAAATAGGTACTTTCTCTGCAACTTACATTATATTAAAGAATTTCCTGAAGATTGAGAGGTTAAATCACTTGCCCAAGATTATACAACCAGTGTATTGTCAGAGGTGGAATGTGAGTCTAGGCTTTCTTGAGGCTCAGAGGCCAGTTCTCCATCCACTTTTCTTTCTATCAATTTTATCTGAGATGACAAAATGAAGTAGGGGTCCTTGGTAACATAGCCAAACAAGAATATCTGACATTTATAAAGATTTTAAGCATTTTATACTTACTTTAAGCATTTTACATTTGATTCTTATGACATCCCCATGGGGGTAGGTACTAAAGGTAATATTATTTCCATTTTAAACATGAAGTAACTGAGCTCAGAAAAGTTCTGCCTAGGGTCACATAGAAAGAGGCAAGTTGAATCCATGGCTTCCTGGATTCAAGTCCAGGATTCTATCCACTTTTGTTGTATTTGAATTTAGAATCTCAGAATTTTCATTCTATATTTTGGTCACAGAACTAGTTCACTTTTCTTCTCCTTTTTTTTTTTTAATAGTGAAAGTGATTCCATGGAAGGAAGATAGCTTGACTATTGGTCTGAATTTTTCACAATATACTTTCAAATTCCAAATTCAAGTACTGCAAATGTGGTTTTGAAAAGTCACTCAACCTTTTTATGTCTTATTTTTTCCCCTCATTTACAAAAATATGGAAACTATTTGCCAGCTGCTTAAATGCTGTTTTTCTGACAAAATTCCTATAATGTTTTAGAGGAAATACACTCTTTTGAAGTAATGACTTACTCTCAGCAAATACATTTTCTCAATCATGTAAAAATGTAACCTATTGAGATTCTTGGAAAGTCAAAGATAAATGTCACTGTGATTTTGAAGTTTGATTTTGATTTGATTTCATAAACTCTCTCTTTTTCTTCCCCTCCCCCCATTACTTTCTATCTTAGTAGCAAAAACAGAAGGGCAAGAACTAGGCAAACTGGGTTAAATGACTTGCCCAGGGTCTCCCAGATCTTCCCAACTCCAGGCCTGGTGTTCTATATACACTGTGCTACCTAGCTGCCTCTTGTTAACTATCTCTTAAAAGTCGTCACTTTGCTTTTAATGTTTTCAAATAGTGGCATATCATTATTCATACAATTAATACCAAATCCTTTTTATTTACTAATCTATCATAGGGGTATTAAGGGTAGGGTCATTGGGATAATATTTGTTGGAGCCAGTAAGACAAGTTCAAATCCTTCCTCTGATACATCCTGGCTGTGTTACCGTGGAGAAGTCACTTTAACCTCTTCAGTGCTCAAGGTAATTCTTTAAGTATAACTTTCAAGGAAAATGCTGACTCTCATAGGTAGAAGAAATTTCTTTATCTTGGAATTTCTAATAGAATTGTAAATGTGATTCCTACCCTTCCCTTACTAATATAGGCATGTTTGGATCCTTGATAGTCAGAAATAAGTGGTAACAGAGTTTTAGCTATTTTGGTAACTGTTTCTTGTTTTTATCCATTGTTGCAATTTGGAATAAAATTATGTCTGTTTACCAAGGACAAGACCAAAATTACTAAGTCTTTTCTTAGACTCTAAATGCATCGTTGAGAATTTTGGTCTTATCAAGATAGACAAAATTAATTTTTTTATCACTAAATAAAGTCTCAAAGCGATATTATGATGTTTTAATATATCATCTACATACAATTAAAACCCAAAGGAAAAAATGAATGGAATTTATTGCATTATCTGGTTTCTTCAATCAGCCAATTCTTCTCAAGGGAATAGTTTTTAAATCATAAAAAGGATACAATCTAATGCCACGGGCAACATTTGTAATTTTTAGCTAAATTAACATTTGTATAAATAACAAAAACAATTTCTTTCCAAACACCCTATAGCACAATGCAAAAGCTTAATTGGAATAGTTTGAGCACATACTGAGTCAGGAAAGTGTGGTGAGCAAATGTTCCCAGATAGGACTTAATATCTTGTGTAGATCCCTGAATGCCAGGAGAAAGAGTTTGAATTTTGGTTCTTTGGCAATAGGGAGTCCTTGTAGAATTATGAGAATAGAAATAATAGGACCAAATCTGTGAAAGGAAGATAAGCTATCTAAAGGCATATTTGAAGCTAGGGAGATCTATTAAGTAATCTCATTGGTTAAGGAGAGTATTGATACTTTAGCACATTATCTGGCACAAAGTAGATCCTTAATTTATAAATACTTATTGATCTATTCGCCATGGTCTTTACTATGGTGACCACAACAAGAATTCTGCTTAGAGAGTTAAGATATTCTCCCAACCCCATCAAACGAAAGTTTGATGATTTCTTCCCTTTCTGCTCTTCTCCCTACCAGTAATAGTATGAGGTGGTACAGTGGATGGAGTGCTGTATCCTGCTTCAGATATTAACTAGATTTGTGGCCCTGGGAAGGTCATTTAACTTCCCCTAGCCTTGTATTCTTTCTCTATAAATGGAGATAATAATAGCACCTATTTCAGAGAGTTGTGAAGATCAAATGAAATAATATGTGTAAAGAGCTTAATAAACTTTAAAGTTTTATATATGTATATATAATATATATAAAAATATATTAACTTTTTTATTATCCCTTATTTCATGTAATCTATAATATTATGTTAGCTTTACCATTACTATTAGGTTTCTTTTTAATGCTAGTTTTTGTATGGGTTGTTTTTCTTTAAATTAGGTGTTGTGTTAGGAATAAAAAAGTAAAGTAATATTATAACTGTATTAGAGCACAAACATTTATTTGTAATTCCAGTGGTGTGTAGTTTATAGATAGCTCCACTTAGCACTGAACTTTGTTCTTTGTGATGCTTACAAGCTCTTCAATATTAACTTGCTTTTTTTTTTTTATAAAGTCACTGACATCTGACCTCTCTGTTACTTGTTTATACTTTAATACTATGAAACTCTGTAATATTGTCAGTGTGAGTACTTGTTCTACCAAAGCAGATTTCAACCTCCTCTGTAATTCAGGGGACAGTCTTTGAGAGATGCTGGTGAAGAAAGATTGGTCATGCTGTGTTTAGTCTGGTGAATTTAGTATAATTGGTTGTTGGACAGTGGATAGACAACTCCTCCTGGGGTTTGTACTTGAAACCTTTCCAGACTGGCAGGGCACATCATTGGTCCTTGCATTCCATTGACCTAACTTGCCTTAACCCAGGTTTAATTTTTGTTGTGTATATAGGAAAGATTAGTATGATTGTGTCTACTTCCATGGGATCATATATCCTTTAGGGAAAAGGATCAAGTGATTTCCAGCATGGGAATTGACCCAGGTTAAGTGGTGTGTTAACTTTGCTTGAGTCTCTCCTCTTCCCACAGCCCCACTCCTACTCCTATCATCTGGCACAGGACCTTGGCACAAAACTCAATAATCTTTTTTTTTTTTTTTTTTTTTTTTTTTTTTTTTTTTTTGGTTTTTAAACCCTTAACTTCTGTGTATTAGCTCATAGGTGGAAGAGTGGTAAGGGTGGGCAACGGGGGTCAAGTGACTTGCCCAGGGTCACACAGCTGGGAAGTGTCTGAGGCCGGATTTGAACCTAGGACCTCCCGTCTCTAGGCCTGGCTCTCAATCCACTGAGCTACCCAGCTGCCCCCAACTCAATAATCTTTTAATTTGCTTACAGACGTTTGAGGTCATAACATCATGACTGAAATCTGAATTCTCAGGTTACAAATAGTAGTGATTTTCATACCAGCTATGAAGATAATTGGTCCGAACTCTTCTACCAATGGTTGGTTGTCCTTGGCAGCTTGCATTCTTGAGTCAAAGGTCAAAGTACTATGAAAACAATGCAAAGGAAACTAATTCCTTTTTAAATGTAATAAATTTTCAGTGCCCTGTGATTTATGAGTCATCCATTATATCTGCTTCCCAAACACAACTTCATGAATTTGCTCTTATCCCAATAGTATTAGGAAAGAATTTAAAGGACTGATAAGTTAGTATTGTTTAATGCAAGCCGACTCAGATCTCTGTGTGTCTGTGGGATCAAAAGTGTTTTGAACTTTGCAAACTTCTTGTCTTTTTGAGTTAAACTACTACTTTTCACTTGTTGCCTAACTTCTCTCATTTTCTTTTTAAACCTTTGCTATCTGACTTTCATTATCAGCCCTTAGTTGAGACTGCTCTCTCCCAAGATGCCAATGGTCTCAATAGCCAAATCTAATAGACTTTTCTGACTCTTCATCTTTCTTTCCCTCTTTGCAGCATTTGACATTATTGTCTACTCTCTCTTTTTTAGGTTTTTATAAAACTGTACTCTTCTGGTTGTCCTCCTTTACATATCTGATAATACCCTCTTAGTCTTTGTAGCCAAATTATCATCCATGTTCAGTGCCCCTAATTGTATGAACATCCCATGGTCCTGTCCTGGGCCTTTATTTCTCTCTCTACACTCTCTCTTTAGGTGATGTCCTCAGTTTAATTATTATTCATTTCTTTGCTGACAATTCACAGTTCTAAATATCTAACTCTAGTCTTTGTACTGAACTGTAGGCTGGCGTCACCAACTGCCCATTGATCATTTTGAACTGAATATTCTGCAGGTATCTCAAACTCAACAAGTCCAAAATAGGATTCATTATCTTTTACCATCTCCCAAACTAACAATTTCCCAAACTTCAGTATTTCCATTGAAATGTTCAGTTACCAAAGTTTGCAATTTACGTGTCATCCTTGACTCTATCTCAGCCCACACATGTAGTCACTTGTTTTATTTTATTATTTCTGTATCTCTTATATCTCTAACTTCTATCCCCATATGTCTACTCAAGGTCAGACTCTCATCCTTTATTGGCTGTATTATTACAATAACTTCCTAATTTTTTCCCCTATTGCAAGTCTTTCTCTATTCCAATTCATTTTCCACACAATTTCCAGTTTTTTTCTAAAAGGCAGATCTGACTACATTATTATCCTCCTCCTCTTCCTTCTCTCCAATGGTTTGTTCCTTATTATATCTGATATCAAATTTAAAAACCTCTGCTTGATATTTAAAGCCTTTCATAAACTGTTTCCCACCTCTTTTTCAAACCTTATTATACATTATTTCCCTTTATGTATACAGTTCATTAAAATTAGCCTGCTTGTTTATCTTTTCTCATAGGACACTCCTTTTCCCATTTTTATATCTTTGCCCAGGCTGATCTCCTTAACTAAAATTGACTTCTTGCTGATCTCTGTCTTTTAGAATTCTGAATATCTTTCAAGGTTCAGCTCCAGTACCATCTTCTATCTGAAAATTTTCCCATTTTCCCTAGACAGTAATGCCTTTGTCTCCAAAACATCTCATCAGTTTTTGTTTACTTAAATAAACTATAGCCTCATTCATGTATTTATTCTCAGCATCTAGCATAGTTCTTGATACATTGATTGAGTCATCCTCTCCACTCAAACATGTCACAGGAAGTAATATGGAACAATGAGAACTTGGATTAATATTTTCTCTGATACAAACACAAACACATCCTTGTGGTTGTTTTGAAGAAAAAGAAATCAATTCTAAATGGGGAGGTTAGAAAGATTTGGGGAAGATTTCATGAATCAGGAAGAATTTGATACAGATCTCCAAGAATTTTTAAAAATAGGTCTGTATGAGAGGGGAGGGCATTCTCAGTTGAAGCAACAGCATTCTAAGGGGCAGAGGTTAGAAACTATGGGATATATTTGAGAAATAGTTGTTTTCTGTGTGGGAAGCTCAGGATAAATGTATTTATTGAAGTAATAGTGAGTCAGTCCAGAGCAAGGAGGTCTAAAATATCAAACTTAGAAATATGCAACTTTCACTGTTTACACTTTAGCACCATCATCAAGAAATAAATAATGAATTATATTTTACTTAATTTGTTAACATAATATTTGAAGGACCTGGAGCTTCAGCTATTCTACAAAGTAATTTTAGACAAAAACTTTACATCTTTTTATTTTTGTTTTCTTAAATCCTTAGAAATGAATAAATACTTAGAGGACCATTAGACAAATGAACTGGAAGTTCCAAATGAAAATTTTCTTAGTGCTTAGCACAATGCCTGGTACATAATACATGTTTTGTTGATTGGTTGAAAAATTGTAGTGATTTTGCTTGTGTCCTTTGAATAGGATTATTTATGAGAATTATTCTATCTTTTGAAAATAGATAAGTCTTTGACTTTGCTGAATAGGCTTTTCAGCAAAAAAAATCAAAACAGAATCCAGTTTTATAGCATTGTGAAAATTGCTAAATTTTCAACTGAAAGGATGTCAGAGGACAATAGAAATAGTCTGAAACATAGACAAAAGAGGTTTTTTTGTCCTCAAATTTGTGAACATAAGTAAAAAAGATCTTTATTCTTTTTTTTTGGAGGAGGGTGTAGGTGAAGAGAAAGACTTGAGACTACAAATACTTAACTAAGATAGTCCTAGGATGTCCTAGAAATAATTTATTGCTTGGCTTCTTCTTAAATACTTTCCATTTAGGTAGGCAGTGCTTGCCAAGATTTTGACTTCCCAATGCCCCCAGTAAAATATATCAATAATAATAATTACAACAACAGTTAACATTTTTTTAGAACTTTAACATTTGGAAAGAACTTTTAAAAAATATCTCATTTTATCCTCCCAACAATCCTATGAGGTAGGTGCCTTTTATAATTCCCACTTTACAAATATGGCAACTAGGGCACAGAGAGTTGCTAGCTCAGAATAATACAGCTGGTAAGAGTCACAGGCCAAACTCAGGTCTTCCTAACTCCAAGTTCAAGACTCTATCTACTGCACTACCTTCTTGCCTCTGTTGTCATTTTAAACCCTTCACATTCTGGCTTCTTTTTGTCTCATTATTGGGCATGTCCTATCACTTGTTTATTGGTTCAGTCAACTGACCCTCTTATGGCTTCTCATATATGAGATCTATATCCTGTGTCTGTGTCTTTGCATTGGATGTTTCCTAAACTTGAAATCACTCCCTTGTCACTTCTAAGTTGAAATAGATTGATTCTATGCCTTTTAAAATTGATCCTGTTTATAATTGATTTTGTCTTATAACTACCAAAGTCATGATTTTTTAACTCTGAACGTAGTTCAGAAGTTTAGCTGGCCTATTGAGTCAATTTATAAATCTAGTTCTCCTGTTAATTCCTTTTCTATTGTGGAAAACTGTTAACCTTGATGGACACTAGGGAGTCTAGTCTAGTATCTTTACAGCACCAGACTATCCTTTAGAGATGTCTGGTTTGCTAGCCAGAGAAGACTAGTTTGCTAACTGTCCATGAAGATGCAATTAGACTCAAATATTGAACATTTCTCAGCCACAGAAAGGAAGGAGGGAGTTTTTGTTAGCCCTCATTGCCAATTTCCATTCAATCATATTTTCTTCCACTTATGAATCTAGGCCTCCTATATTCTGTATTCTTCAAAATTAGAATAGAGAGCTCTCTCTTTCATTTGGGTTCTTAGCTTTGCTGGGCAAGATGAGATCCTATTTACTGGTAAATTTGTGCTTTCCTAATAAATTGATCATATTCGGAACTTTGCATTTCAGTCTGCCTTAATAACTGTTATAGTTAGACAAACTTGAAGGTTTGGGGGTAGAAGGCTAATCTTTAGAGTAACATTTTGAGGGATTCCCCTTCAGAGTGCTCAGGTGACATGTTTATGTGTGTGTATGTGTGGGTTTCTCCACAGAGGATTGTGTTGGAGACCTGACTCTCCACCCAGTCCCAGCCTTTCTGAGCCAAGGTAAGCCCCTACACTATTGGGGAAGCTGCAGCTGTGTTTGTTTTGGTGTCTTGTTTGTGTTTAAGTATGACAGACTGGCAATGATTAGTAATAGAAAATCCAGGAAATTCCCTTAAGTTATTGACCCTTTGAAGAAAATTTCTTTTCTTCAAGGGAGACTCCCAGTTCAGGCTGAGGAGTAACCAAAAGACCATGCACAAGCAGTTCCTCTTTAGGGAAGTCATAAAATAAGTCCCAGGCTACTCACTGCCATTGGCAGGAGAGAGAGGCAAAATCCTAGGCTTCTCATTATGATGGCCAGTAGGAAGAGTGATACTTTCCATTCAATAGGGGTTGGAGAAGCACAATGTCATAAGTAACCATTATTATCCAGTGGCATGGTTGGCAGTTACAAATAACCATAGTCAGCAAGTGCCTCATAAAATAATGGTAGATTCTTCCCAGTTAAAAAGGGGTGAATAAAAATTTTGCTCAAAAAGATTAAGTTGAATGACAAGGAAAGTCTCTCTAGTCATTACTTAGGGATACTTTACCCAAATTAGTCTAAGATATATCAGAATCTTGAAGGGGCCCATATTTGACCTGAGAAAGGACTTTTCATCTGTATACACGAAATTTTTAGAGAACCTTTGTCAGTGCGTTTTATTGTCTTTGTGGATGTCTTGTGTGGATAACCCTTCATTTCATTTCATGCTTTTAGAAAACTGCCCAGAAGGTTAAGAAGGAGAAAAAGACCTTGCCAGCAAATGTTTTTCTGTTTCTTTTTCCCGGACAAGGAATGTGAAACTTTCTGAGGAGTTTTCTAAGCCTTCAAAAATACAATATATATTTCTCTCCCCATGTCTAAGCTCTGACCAAGTTTTGGGAGTGTGGAGCAAAAGACAAATAAGAAGAAAGGGACTCTTTCTCCTTAGACTGTATAATGTTATGATAATTAGAAACTGAGTTTGTGACTAAATTATAATTTTTCTATTCTGAACTTCCAAATTGTGGTTTGAATTTTTTTTAAAATCCCGAGAGGATTAGAGGTTAATTAAACACGGTTACTAGCCTCAAGGCCTTGACAATTAGGGAGGCAAAGAAGCCTCCTTGAGGGTAGAGATTTTAGAACACCAAGAGAGGTGAAGGGAAATCAGCCTAACTTACCCGCCTGACAATTCAGAGGGAAGCCACCTGAGGTCTCACCAGAGATCCTTCCACACCAAGTTCAAAGCCCCAACTGCCTCCACAGGAAATTACCCCGTCACTTCCTGCCTCCACCTCTCCTTTCAAGCGGACAAATGCAACCTCAACACTGTTTTGGACTGCCCTTTGGGCAGTCCCTTGTTCTTGATTTGTTACTTATTGTCACGTGTGGGTCACAGATCTCCCCTCCCCACTAAGGGAGGTGGGGATGACATTATCTCTGGTGGCTAGAGTTTTAACTATGAATGGGGGTGAGCTAATTCCATTTACCCAACCCCCACCCCATGATCAATTTGGGTGCCTAGTCACCCAAAGTGATCATTTTACATAATCATTTTATACCTACAAAGGTCTTCCAACTACAATAGTTAGAGATAAGAGGGGAATGGAAGAGAGAGAAAGCAAAACCAATGTTTGCTAAGCACATTGACAAGAAACCAATGGCAGTCCCCTATTGGCATAAAATGTATATTCAAAGTAACTGTTCAAACCCCATCAGTTCAATCAGTTGTACCCCAAAATTCATTCTGGATCTCTTGATGCAATGTAGATTCTTCAGGCATCTTTCTGCAAACAGTTCATTCTCTGGATTAAGGAGTCAGCAAGCTTCTTTTCCTGAGAATTTTTCTGGAACAAAAAGTTAAATATTGGATTTTATAAAAATACAATCCCCCCTGATGAGGGTATTTAAAAAAGAAATACTCAGATCAGCTCAAGATACATGGTTGAGTTATGGGGTTGTATGATTAAATTCAAAAGAAAAAACAAAAACATAAAAAGAAAATCAGATAGAAGAAAAATGAAACTTTGGGAGAAAGAAAACATTTAAAATAAGAATCAAAATATCAAAATCTATGTATATAAAATTTCTGAATAAACAAAAATAAATTCATAACAGGCCCTTGTATTAGGGTCTGATTAATATAATTTCCATCTTACTAGTCTGTAGGACAAAATGCAGTAATACTGCACTTATCCATTTGCAGCCAAGACTGTGTACAGGAAGTTGCCATTCTATAAGAGAAAAAAGGACCAGATTTATATGCAAGGGAAGTGCCTGTCATTCCCAGGTCTGATTTACCTTCACTCTCAGGAATATATGGGTGAACCAAGATGATGGCCAACCTTCGGTACCTGACTGGCAGTGTAGTTTGAAGTGTCCTACATCTTAACATATGTTAAGCGTCGCAAGTTCGAGTCTTACACTGAGTTCAAGTCCTTAGTATTGGCATGGAAGTTCCTCAATCCCACCTGTATTTGTATAGTCTTTTTTGACCTTGTGCTCCTTGCCACTGTGCAGATTTTCTCATCAATCCCATTGGGATTGGTTGGTCAGTCTCCATGACCTTGTGCTTTCTTAGCACTTTTTTTAACAGCTCTTGTGTTCCCTTCTCCCGGAATCAGATAGAAGCATTAATCACAGTCCCATAACATTTAACAATACATGGCAGGTTCCCAAAGTCTCTCAAAGCCTTGTGGGTAAGCAGTAATATTACAGCAAATATATATATGTGTATATATATATATGTATATACATACATATATATATATATATATGTTACTTATTGTCACGTGTGGGTCATAGATCTCCTCTCCCCACTCAGGGAGGTGGGATGACATTATTTCTGATGGCTAGAGTTTTAACTATGAATGGGGGTGAGCTAATTCCATTTACACAGTTGGTCATGGAAAAACTAAAAATAAATAAGTTTTATTAGAAAAGTATATCTAATTAGATACTTAGGGGCTTTACAAATTAAAGTTAAGTACAAATCAATTTAGCAGTTTAAATTAATCTGTTTTAAGCTAGCATTTTCAAACCTTGTGATGCAGAAATTATTAATTCTGCTTTTGTTAATCAATCTTTGCCAAGAATTAAATGATACATCTTTACTTTCTGCCCTATGTGGATAAAGGAAAGTTAAAAATCTTGTCTTTGTTAATTTCTTGGCTATGTGATTTTAGTTAAGTAACCTTATCTCTGTTTACCCCAGTTTATTAATCTATAAGTGTAATAAAAATGTCATCATTCAAGAGAAATGCCACTAGCTTCTCAAAGAGAGTCCGATTTGAGTGTTACTGCAAGTGATTGTATGTACCTGAGAAAGGTTGAGGAGATGGTCTTGGTGTGGATTATATTTTTGTGCATATAAGTCATTCTACTTTTTGTTTTTTATTTTGGTATATAAAAACAGCAATGTTATTGCTGGATCAAAGGGTAAATACCATTTTAGACCCCTTTGGGCATAGATCCAGATTGTTCCCTACAATGGTTGAATCAATTCACAACCCTCCCAACAGTGCATTAATGTCTCATTCCAAGCCTTGCCATTTTTCTTTTCTGTCACACTAGGCAATCTGATAATAGGGTAGTATCTTAGAGTTATTTTAATTTGTGTTTCTCTAATTAATAGTGATTTAGAGAATTCTTTTCATGATAGAGACCTTCAATTACTCTGAGAACTGCCTATTCATAACCTTTGCCTATTTATCAATTGAGATATGACTTGTATTCTTATATATTTGACTCATTTCTCTATATATTTGAGAAACGAGGCCTTTATTAAAGAGACAAAAATTATATTTTATACCTATGATTATTGTATATCACTCTCCATCCTATTTGCCCCATTTATTCTTTCCTCTCTCCTTTCATTCTGTTCATCTTCAAAAATATTTAGTTTATTGTACCATCCTTCAATTTGCTCTCTTTTCTATGAGCCCTTCCCTTATCTTCTCCCCTTCCTGCTTTCCCATGGGGTAAGATAGACTTCTATACTCGAATTGTTTGTGTACTTTCTTCCTTCTTTGAGCCAGTTCCAATGAGAGTAAGGCTAAAGTGCTCCCCTCCCCTCCTCCCCCATCATCCCCCATTATAAAAGTCTTTCATGCCTTTTTTATGTAAGATAATTCACCCTATTCTAATTTTCTTCTCTCTTAATACTTCCTCTTTTTCACCCCTTAATTTAATTTATTTTTTTAGATATCATCTCATCATATTTAACTCACACCTTTGCCTTCTGTCCATGTGTACTACTTCTAACTGCCATAATAATAGCATTCTCAGGAGTTACAAAAATCATCTTCCCATGTAGGGATTTAATCTTATTGACTTTCTTTTAATTTCACTTTTCTGTTTACCTTTTTATGCTTCTCTTGAGTCTTGTATTTGAGAGCCAAATTTTCTATTCAGCTGTAGTTTTTTCATCAGAGATGCTTGAGTATCCTCTATTTCATTGAATACTCCTTTTTCCCCTAGAAAGATTATGCTCAGTTTTGTTGGGTAAGTGATTCGTGGTTGTAGTCTTAGCTCCTTTGCCCATGGGAATATCCTATACAAGGCCTTTTATTCCTTTAATATAGAAGCTGCTAAATCTTGTATTATGCTAATTGATGATCCATGATATTTGAATTTTTTCTTTTTGTCTGCTTGTAATATTTTCTCCTTGACCTGGGAGTTCTGGAATTTGACATAATATTCCAGAGTTATCCTTTTTGGAAGCTCTTTCAGGAGTTGATTGGTAGATTCTTTTATTTCTATTTTATTTTCTGGTTTTTGAATATCAGGGCAGTTTTCCTCGATAATTTTTTGAAAGACAACATCTAAGCTCTTTCTTTTTTTTAATCATGACTTTTAGATAGTCTTTTCTTAGATTATCTCTCCTGGATTTATTTTCTAGGTCACTTATTTTTCCAATGAGATTTTTTTCACATTTTGTTCTTTTTTCTTTTCATTCTTTTGACTTTAATTGTTTTTTGATGTCTCATGGAGATATTAATTTCCACTTGCCCAATTCTAATTTTTTTAAATTTTTAAATTTTTTATTGATTAATTAATTTAGAATAGTTTCCCATGGTTACATGATTCATGTTCTTTCCATCTCCTTCTTCCTCCCCCCCTTCCACTAGGTTTTACATGCATCATTGTTCAAAACCTATTTCCATATCATTAATATTTGCAATAGAGTGATCATTCAAAGTCAACATCCCCAATCCTATATCCATCGAACCATATGATCAATCATGTGTTTTTCTTCTGCATTTCTGCTCCTACAGTTCTTTCTCTAGATGTGGATCCCAAATCTAATTTTTAAGGCATGATCATTTTTTTGAATTAGCTTTTGTACCTCCTTTTCCTTTGACTAATTCTCCTTTTTTAAGAATTTCTTCTCTTCAATAGATTTTTGTGTGAGTTTTTATTTTTAACCAGTTATTTATTCTGTTTTTCTAAGGTATTATTTTCTTCAGTATTTTCTTGTGATTCCTTAACCAAGTTATATTGACTCTTTTTAAAATGATTTCCTTGTGTCACTCATTTATTTTCCCAATTTTTCTTCTACCTCTCTTATTTGATTTTAATCTCTATTAATTCTTTTTTTGGGCTTGAGACCAATTAATATTTTTCTGGGAGGCTTTGGTTTCAGCAGTATTGAATTTTTTGGCTTTTTTTTTTTCTTCTGTGTTTGTATTTTGGTCTTCCCTGCCAAGAAAATAAGTTTCTTTGTTGAGTTCCTTTCTACCTCCTCCCCCTTTTTGCTGTCATTTTCCAGTATTATTGTCTTTTAACTTAAAAACCTGCTGAAGTTGGGCTCTGTTAGTGTGGTGAAGGGAACAGTGTTTCAAGTTTCAGGTTCTTTTTTCAACTGCTTTCAGAGCTACCTCTGGGGATCTATTGGCTTTCAGTTCCTCCAAAATATTTGTATAATGGAAGACGTGTGTTTAATGCTTTCCTAGCCTGTGCTCTGATCTTTGAGCAACCATAAGCATTTTTTTTTGCCTTGGAATTGTGACTGAGGTCCTGAGGTCCCTTGTTCCACCACAAGTGCTAGTGTATACTGGTGCTTCTTCTCACCCTAGGACCAAGACCCAGGACTGCAACTTAGAAATATATATGGGCAATGCAATAAGTGTTTTGTACTCTGAGCCAGCAAAGTGATTCTGTAATTTCCTTCTGAGCAGTTGTCGGACCCTTCCTTATCATCTGTGACTGAAGAGTTCATGAAGACTTTGCTCCTGATTCAGCTGCCTCAAAGGCTTATTAGCATGGTGGAATATGCCTTGGCATATGCTGCTTTCTGTTCTACTTTCACACTGATACAATAGATTTTGCCTTCTAAGTTGTTTTGAACTGAAAAATTATTTCACCTTGTGTTTTTGTGGGTTATGCTGCCCCAGAATTAATTTTGATGAGTTATATCATAGTTGTTTTGGGGGTAATTTGGTAAAGATTAAGAGGTTCTTTATAACTTCTTTTCCATCTTTGCTCCAATCTTGAATTTCTTTTTATGATTTTTACTTCAGCCTGTTATTGCCATTGTTCATATCAGGCACAGTCTTCAAGTAATGAAAAGAACAGGAAGTGGTATGTAAAAACAATTTCTCTGAAGTTTCAAGTGAACTATAGTTTCTAAAGTGATATTCTTCTTATGGCTCTTTTGTTAATAAGATTAGAACCACTAGGCTTGAGTTAGTTTTTACCTCATGAACTAGTTATTGGCAAACCAGATGTAGGAGGGTGTACTAAATTGTATTGAATCTTATGACTAGCAGATTTTAGCAGAATTACTTAAGAGTCTCTGAAAGAGACTTGAAACTAGAGAAGCACTTCTACTGAAGAGGAGCCCTCTTCAGTTATTGCAGAAAGAAGTCTATTCTAAATGCCTGAGAGAAAGTGTTTCTAGGAACCAAATGACTATGTGGAATATCTGGTATCCAAGAAGAAATGTGCTGATTTAATGGATATTGGGAATGAGATATTAGAATAAATAGAGACTGAATGATAATATTGATGACCAGTATTGTATTATTTTGACTTTTTGTTTTATGGTATCTGTTTTGTTGAGTTTTTTAGTTACATTGGTAACATGTAAATTTCCCCTCTAAAAATAATAGTACATGACTTTATATATTTTATTATAGCTTATATTATGATTATCAGTTTTATTTGTTCTGGAATTAACTGGGATGTAGAAATTATGATAATCCTCCATAAAAACCAAGAAGTTACAGCAGAAATGCAACTATCTCCCTCAGGTGACCCCTGGTGGAATCCATCCTCCTGGTTCACTTGGCTACAGAATAATCATCTCTTAGTCACTTTTGGTAAATGGACACTTATTTCCTTCTGCCTTTTTAGACTTTGCATTCATTGATGTATTAGAGCCTGTTCTAAAGTTGCACCAGAAAAACTGATGTCAGCACATATTATTAATAATAACTGTGTTAAAAATCTTATAGAATTAGCCCATAGATAAGCAATCCTTTCACTGATCAAGGAGGGGAATCAAAATGTTATCTTTTAAAATTGATCCTACTTACAATTAATTGATTTTAACTTGTAACTAAGTCATGATTGATTCTTTGTCTCTGAACTAAGTTCAGAAATGTATCTGACTTATAATGAGTTAAGTTTAGAAATCCAGTTATCTCATTAATCCCTATTCTACTCTTATGTCAAAGAAATCTGTTACCCTTGAAGGATATAGGTAGATACCAGGGAGTCCATTTAATATCTTTATACCACTAAGCTATCTTTTAGGGATATCTGATTTGTTATCCAAAGAAGTCTGGTTTGCTATGTCTATCTCTGCAAATGTAGTTGTATTCTGTTGCTAGCCTTATTCCCAATTTCCATTCAATCATATTTTCTTCCATTTATGATACTAGGCTTTCTATTTTCTGTACTCTCCCAAATTGTAAAAGAGAGCCATCTCCCTCATTTGGTTTCTTAGCTTTACTGGGGAAGCTGCAATCCTATTTATTGATAAATTTGTATTTTACTAATAAATTAATCATACTTAGAATTTTGTGCCTTAGTTTATCTTAATTTTAACTGTTAAAGTCTTAGATTTTCTATTGTCCTTCAAAGCTCAGGTCAAGCCTTATATGAAGCCTTTTCTAATCTACCTGAGCTGTAATCATTTTGTATCTATTATATAACTTTATATGTATATGTTTTACCTTAATGACTTGAAGTCAGCAACTGTTTCACTTTTGATTTTTCATTTTTTTATTTCAAAGTTTACAAAACCAAATAAAACAAATATTTCTATATACAAAGAAAAAGAAGGTTGTACATTAGTGAAATCACAAATCTCTTCTATTTTTAACTTACTTTTCTTCATATATATATATATATATATATATATATCCTATCCACAAGCATCCCAGGCTCTCTCTGCCCACTCTGATTCACAGAAAGTTTTGCCCAGGAGACCATGTTCATACAAATTAAGTCTTTCATGTGAACCTGATTTCACTATTCATTATCTCATATAGTTCTTTCCAAGTTTTTTTCAAGTTAATCTGATCATCATTTCTTATGGCACAGTAGTATTCTATCACAATCATTTGCCACAATTTGTAGCCATTCTTCAATTCACTTTTGTCTTTGTATTCCCATTTCCCGACATTTAATAAGTCCTTAATATTTAAATTCTTGTTGATTTATTGGTATAGCTTTCAAGATAGTACGCCATACTAGGATTTTAGTAGAGAATATTCTAGATAAAAATGTGATATTTTTTTATTTCTCTGAGGGGATAATAAATAAAATGAGATCAGTTAATAGTAATAATAGCTGTTATGCATATAGGGATTTAAGGTTTCCAAAGGACTATACAAATACTTTCTCATTTGATTCACAGCAACTTTGTGAGGTAGGCCCTATAATTATTATTCCTACTTTGCCACTACTAGCACATATTTTAGAGGTTTTATTATTTGATTTATCTTTTGAAGTTTTATTGATGCATTTTTAAAGCTGCAAATCATTCATTTCCTGACATATTCTTCTCCTCTTATCATAAAAGCAAAACTGACTAGCAAAATGATTGTATCTGATAGGATATATTTCTTTACATTTTCATGCTTTGCTTTGCCCTCTCAATTTAAAGAAAGGAAATATATTTCTTAATCCATTATTTGAGATGAATATTGGTCATCATAGTTAATCTGAACTGGGTTACTTTTTCATATTATATTACATTATTTATTTATTTAGAATACTTTGTCATGGTTACATGATTCATGATTTTTCCCACCCCTCTTCCCTCCCCTCATCTTGGAGTTGACAAGCAATTCCACTGGGTTATACATGTATCATTGTTCAAAACCTATTTATATATTATTCATATTTGTAATAGAGTGATCTTTTAATGCCAATACCCCAATCATATCCCCATCAAACCATGTGATCAATTATATGTTTTTCTTCTGCATTTCTGTTCCTACTGTTCTTTCTCTGGTTGTGGATAGTGTTCTTTCTCATAAATTTCTCTGGATTGTCCTGGATTATTGCATTGCTGCTAGTAGAAAGGCCAATTGCCTTCAATTGTGCCACAATGTGTCAGTCTCTGTGTTCAATGTTCTCCTGGTTCTGCTCCTTTCACTCTGTATCAGTTCCTGAAGGTCTTTCCAGTTAACATGAAATCAGCAAGTTAGTGTTTGATAAACCCAAAGATCCCAGCTTTTTGGACAAGAACTCACTATTTGACAAAAACTGCTGGGAAAATTGGAAAACAAGATGGGAAAAATCAGGTCTAGATCAACATCTCACACCCTATACCAAGATAAATTCAAAATGGGTAAAGTGCTTAAATATAGGGAATGAAATCATGAATAAATCAGGTGAACATAGAATAGAATATGTGTCAG
Organism: Gracilinanus agilis; assembly: GCF_016433145.1. Classification (NCBI taxonomy): domain Eukaryota; kingdom Metazoa; phylum Chordata; class Mammalia; order Didelphimorphia; family Didelphidae; genus Gracilinanus; species Gracilinanus agilis. Next base: position 388,749,061 of record NC_058133.1, read on the forward strand.
ATCTGTGGGAAAGGAAGGAACTTAAGATCAAACAAGAGATAGAGAACATTACACAATGTAAAATGAATGATTTTGCTTACAGCAAATTAAAAAGATTTTGTACAAATAAAAACAACATAACCAAAATTGGAAGAAAAGCAATAAACTGGGAAAAAATCTTTATAACAAAACTCTCTGGCAAAGGTTTAATTTCCCAAATATAAAAGGAAGTCAAATTTACAAAAAATCAAGCCATTCCCCAGTTGACAAATGGTCAAGGGATATGAATAGGCAGTTCTCAGATGAAGAAATCACAACTACCAATAATCACATGAAAAAGTGTTCTAAATCCCTTAGGATTAGAAAAATGCAAATAAAAACAACTCAGAGGTACCAACTGACACCCAGGAGATTGGCCAATGTGGAAGCAAAGGAAAGTGATAAATGTTGGAGGGGATGTGGCACTAATATGGTCTTACTATTTATTTCCGCCTTGCTCCTTTAATTCTCCTTTAGAAATCTAGATGCCATACCATTTGGTGCATAAATGTTTAGTAATGATATTATCATTTTTAATCTTAACAGTTTGTAGTACCTTTTAGCAAAATGTAATTTCCTTTCTTATCTCTTCTAATCAGATCATTTTCTACTTTGACTTTGTCTGGTATCATTATTGCTCCTCCTATTTTTTTTTTTTTTACTTTAGATGATGCATAATAAATTCTCTTCCAGCCTTTTACCTTGAATCTGCGTGTGTCACCCTGCCTCAAATGTGTTTCTTGTAAACAACATATAGTAGGATTCTGTTTTTTAATCCATTCTGTTATCTGCTTCTGTTTAATGAGTGAATTCATCCCATATACACTGTGTTATTACTGTGTATTGCCCTACATCCTATTATCCCCTTTAGATCCTGCTCTATTCACTTTCTCTATGTTTTTTCTCACCAGTATTTTGCTTTCTGTCACCCCTCCTCCCTACTTCTCCCCCTCTCCAATTACCTCTCTCTTCCCTTCACTTATTCCCCTTCTACTTCTCTGTGGGGGTAAGATGGAATCCTATACTCCACTGAGTAGGGTAAGATAGAATTCCATACTCAACTGAGTATACTTGTTTTTCCCTCTCTGAACCAGTTAAGATGAAAGTAAAGTTTACGCATTGCTTTCATCACCCTTATATAATGATTTTCACCCTTCTTTATGTTATATAATTTACCCCATTCTATCTCTCCCTTCCCTTTTCTCTCAGTGCAACCTTCTCTTTCAGCCTTTGATTGATTTTTTACATATCATTCATATGCATACATATATCATATATACATATCATTTATATTGTTACATTTACATACACATCATCATCATCATATCATCATGTACATCATATCATCATAATAAGTTTACTTCTTCACCCTCTTTCTGAGCAAATTACTTCTATCTTCTCTACTATTAAGAGTAATTTTTGAGAATTACAGAAATCCTCTTTCCATGTAGACATATAAACATTTTGACCATAATTGAGCCCCTTAAATTTTTTCTTTTTTACTTACTTTTAAAAATTTCCTTTGTGTCTCATGTTTGGACTTCAAAGTTTTTGTTTAGGTCTGGCTTATTTCTCAGGAATAAGCTTGGAAATCTTCTATCTGATTGAATGACCATTTTTTCCCCTGAAAGAATATTCTCAGTTTTGCTGGATAGGTGACTCTGGGTTGTGAACTCAAATCTTTTGTCTTCCTGAATATTATATTCCATGTCTTTTGATCTTTTAATGTAGAAGCTGCTAGGTCCTGGGTGATCCTGATTGTAGTTCCCTGGTATTTGAATGGTTCTTTTCTGGCTGCTTAAAGAATTTCCTCTTTAGCTTGTTGGCTCTTGAATTTAGCGATTATATTCCTTGAAGTTGTCATTTGAGGATTTCTTTCTGGAGGTGATCTATGAATTCTTTCGATTTCAATTTTATTTTCTTGTTCAAGGATCTCTGGGCAGTTATCTTTGATAATTTCTGTAATATGATGTCCAAGGTTTTTTCTTGAGCATCTCTATCAGGTAGTCCAATAAATCTCAAATTATCTTTCCTAGACCTATTTTCTATGTTACTTGTTTTTTCAATAAGATATTTCATGTTTTCCCCTGTTTTTTTTTCATTTCTTTGATTCTGTTTTATTGTTTCTTGATTTCTCATGAAATCATTAATTTCTAGATGGTCAATTCTAATTTTTAAGATCTAATTTTCCTCTGTCAGCTTTTGGTTTCCCTTTTTCAATTGGCACATTTCTTCTTGCATCACTTTCATTTCTCTACCTCACTTTTCCTCTGCCTCTCTTAATTGGTTTTTGAAGTCTTTTTTTGAGCTCTTCAAGATTTTTGAACTCTTCAAGAAGACTTGAGCTCTTCAAGTCAAATTCATATTTTTCTTTTTGGACTTCATATGTGTTTCCTTTGCTTTCACTGTCCTCTTATGTGTCCATATTTTGCTCTTTGTTGCCATAAAAATTCTTTCAAGTTAGGTGCATTTTTCATTGTTTCCTCATTTTTCCTTTCTAATTATAGGTAGGCTCTGTTTTCTGGGAAGTTGGGGTACCCTCTTAAATTTCAGTCCTTGCTTGATGTTATTCTCAGCTCATTTTCTTGGTCTGGTTCTTACAATATACTAATTTTCCAAAATATTTATATTCCATATAAGTGGAATCTTAGAACATTCCAACTTAGGAGTATCCACTTTATTTCCAGTTTTTACTGGCATAAAATATTGTTGCTAGGAAATTTTGGGCACATATAAGAGCTTTCTTTTTGCCTTTTGATCTTTTAGGGTAAGAAGTTCAGTCTTGGGAACATTGGGTCAGAGTATATGAACAATTGAAAGCCTTCTTGTAAATTGTTTTAAGAATGAGTTGAACGGGGCAGCTGGGTAGCTCAGTGGAGTGAGAGTCAGGCCTAGAGATAGGAGGTCCTAGGTTCAAACCCGGCCTCAGCCACTTCCCAGCTGTGTGACCCTGGGCAAGTCACTTGACCCCCATTGCCCACCCTTACCAATCTTCCACCTATGAGACAATACACCGAAGTACAAGGGTTTAAAAAAAAATTAAAAAAAAAAAAAGAATGAGTTGGACAATTTACAGATCCATCAACAGTATGCTAATGACCTGTTTTCTCATAGACTCTAACATAGGCCAAAAAAACCCCAGTGTTGTTTAAACATGTATTTCTTTTCAAATGATTTACAATATTTTTCTGTATGATTGCTGATAGTTTTCATTTCTTTATTTTAAGAAATGTCACTTTCTTTGACTACTACTACTTGTCTATCAAGAAATAGCTTTTGCTATGCACATATGTGTATGCAATATTTGCATATATTCTTTATATATCTTACAAGTAAGATTTTTATCAACTATTTGTTCAAAAGAAGATTATTTTTCTGCCTATTTTGATTTTCTTTTCCATGCAAAACTTTTTATATTATGCAATTGAAACTAGTTATTTGATCTTTTATAATTTGGCCTCAAGACACTTCTTAGCTGTCTGATCCTGGGCAAGTCACTTAACCACCATTGCCTAGCCCTTACTGCATTTATGTCTTGGAACTAATTACATAGCATTGGTTCTAATATGGAAAGCAAGGGCTTGAAAAAAAAAGAAATCCTACCCTGAAACATAGATCTGAAAAATTACTTGCTTCTACTTTTTTTTGTAATGAAAAATTGCTATGACTTGATACATGTAAATGTTATATTTTCTTTTAAAATAAGTAAATCCAAGTAACATATTTCATACATTTAAAAATATTTCTCTGTAATCATTTCAATTTCTTCATTCATTAAAAAGAGGGCACAGAATCATAAAAATCCAGGGCATGTCTATATTTGTGTTTTATAACATTGGTATTTATGATAAACAACGATTGTCCTAGAATGTTAGAGCTAGAAGAACCTTAGCTATATCTAGTCCAACTAACTCATTTTATGGATTAGAAAACCAAAGCATAAAAATTATATTTGCCTTTTTCTTACTATGTGTGTACCTCTGTAGATTTTTAATTTTTGTATAAATGTTTTTGACTAAATATTAATTTAAGCTATTTTAACTATAGTATAAGTCTGAGAACATAAATAAGAATTTTTCCTAAAGCTGGTAATTAATGGTAACATAAAGGCTAATCATTGCAAGCTGACATTCCTGGGAGATAAAATAGACAATAGTAAATAGACAATAATAAAGATTGTGGGTGTGTATTTATTCTTTTGGCCATCATCCCATTGAGATTCCCTTCCAGTCATATCCTTTTTCCTGGAAGTTTTGTGAATCATATGTTTATTTGAGTAACATAACATGGAGGGAGGATAATTTATCAAATAATATTGAGGTATAGTAGTAGAAAAGAAATCATACAACTTTTAACTGGAAGGAATGTTGTTGATTCTTATATTATTAAGGCTGAAACTAGGGATCAACAGGCAAGTTTTTTCTTTCCTTTCTTTCTTTAAATTTTCTTTATTTATTTTAAAAATATTTTTGCATGTTTACATGATTCATTTTCTTTCCCTCCCCATCTCCTCCTCCCTCCCAGAGCCAACAAGCAATTCCACTGGGTTGTACAAATGTTATCACTTGATACCTATTTCCATATTATTCATCTTTGTTATAGTATGATCTTTTAAAGTCAAAACCCCAAGTCATATTCTCACATATTCAAGTGATAAATTATGGCACATATTTTTCTTTTGCATTTCTACTCCCATAGTTTTTTCTCTCCATGTGGATAGCATTCTTTCTCATAATTGCTTCAGGAATGTCAACAGATAGGTTTTTGTCTAAGGTTCTTAAAAAAAAGAGCAAAAATTTGTTAAAATATTAATGTGTAAAAATTCCCCCTTTTCCTCAAAGGAATTTGTCTTAATTATTGTCTTATTATTGAATTATTTTTATATTATGAAATATGAAGTTGACTGAGCCACATTTTGTACATCCAACACTAAAATTTCTAATTAGAGCTCTAGGTTAAATTTCCTAATTTTAGAGATTAGAAAATGGGATCCAGAGAGCCCATGCTAAATAATGTGGCTAGTTAGAAGCAGAGATTGAAGTTGGTTCTATCCTGGTTTCTTGGCTTTAAGTTCAGTGCTCCAGCCATTACATTATTACAAGGAATTATTTTGTCTCACTTTTTTTAAGGGTTCAAAAGAATCAAATGGATACATAACATCCATCAATTAACCCTCATTTATTAAGTGACTGTAACTATGGTGTCAGTTGCTGAAGATGGATAGACAAAAAATAGTACCTTCTCTGAAGTCCATATATCTATAATGATCAATTTCATAATGTTTTCCATAACTTTAATTTAATTAGGGTTCTAGTTAGGCAACCTCTAAATTCTATTCAATATAGTAAATTGATTTTTTTCATTACTTGCAAACTTACTAGTGTCACCTACTTGATGTGGCATAGAATATTTAAGTAATTTAAGAGAGACAACATGAGATTGTGGGTAATAAGATATCAGGAAGGTAATAGGGTATCAGTTGCTGTCAGGAAGACTTGAATCAAGCCCCACCCCTGACAGATACTAGCTGTATGAATCCTGAGGAAGGTCAATTAATCTATTTGTTATTTGGTACAAATGGCAGAACAGTTGCTGATAGGAGTTAATAGGGAAAGTTTCCTTCCCAATTCCCCAACAAATGGAACCAATTAAATTCCTGGACTGTTTGAAAAAATAAAAAAAAATGTTTTGGGAAAATATAATTTTCTTTTCTTTTTAAATAGGTTCTGTCTGTCTGCATGTTAACAACAATCCTTGGATGTATATTTGGATTGAAACCAAGCTGTTCCAGAGAAGGTAATCATAATAGTATATAAAATATGTTATTCTAATGCCATATAGTAGATATTGATTGATATGATTCCAATAAAAATGTATAAAGAAGCCTCGCATTTAATTTATCCTTATTTCTGGAGTCCCTAACTATGTATGCTCTTTTATGGTTTTTTTTTAACATCAACTTTTTTTTGGTCAACATTTGAACTTAAAATGGGGAATGGAGAAATTTTTTAAATGAGAACTATGGTTGACAAAGGTACCAACATTGTTCCTTGAGATGGTAGGTTTTCATTTAATCTAATAGTTCCCTAGATGTACTATTTTAGAATTTCTCCTAGGTATATTATTGACTACTTTCTGTATTCGCTGGGTGTACATATTAGGGTTTGATGACTTCTGCTGTCATGGAATCTTCTGTGAGCCAGCATCATATATTAAAAAGTTCAATAGGTTTGAGATGGAAAGACTTGGACCGTTTTCTTGAATTAGCCATTTGTTAGTCATATGACTTTAGATAGATTATTTAGTTGTACTGGTCCTCAGTTTCCTTTTCTGAAAAATGGAGACAATACTATTGAATTATCAATCTCTAAGAATTGTGAAGATGCAATTTCATGATGTATGTGTAGGACTTAGCAAGGAATAAAACACTATATAAATATAATCTTTGATTATTTCTGAAGACTGCTAGCATTTTGTCATTGCATATGTTTTCCATCTTAATGCATAGATTTTGTTCAAATGTTTAATATTGTAAAATCCCTACTGAGCCTGTTCCCCACAACTTCCACTCACACTGTCATGCTGGATTCTGAGTGGTGATTGTTATCCCTCAGATTGTTGCACTTATAATACATGCCCAAACTGGTGTGCTTCCCATTAATTAGCAGCAGAACTCAATGAGCTCTCATCAGAGGCCTTTACTCAAATGACTTAGTGAGCACAGTTGGTATAAAAGCTTCCTTCAAAAGCTTGGGATATAATTTCCCACAAATATGCATAGCATTCATGGGAATAGTGGCCTCAAAATGCAATAATAATGAGGCTATTGCTATTCAATAGTAATAAAATTATTACTCTTATAATAATAGAGAATATTGGGGAAAGGAAGAACTCCTGGTGCTAGAAATTCTTTTTCCCTTTATAAAGTCCTTACACAGCTCACTGTGGGTTTGTCATTTGTGCTGATGGGTCTAGAACTACGCTGATTTTCAAAATCTAGTCTTGAGTTCTCATTCAGGACTTCTTACCATGAGAGGTCATACTAGTTATTCACTATCTGTCATGAGAGGTCACATTCTTTGACTATCTTTGCTTTAAAATTTTTTTAGTTACTTTTTTGTTTATTTTATATATAATATGTGACATAACAGTAGTAGAATACATATGCTTTGTTGTAATTATGTAATAAATTATAACAAATATGCTTCTCTAAGAGAAACAAATTTTCACTTTAGCTATGTCCAAAAATCTGTCTTATTCTTTTCCCCCTTGTCTCCCATCTCGCCTTACTCCTCAAGATGGCAGGCAATATTATACACATACACATTATGTGTGTGTATGTATGTATATATGTTTTATGATGTCATGGAACCTTCTGTGAGCCAGTATGTTATAATTAAAAATTCAATATAGGTTTGATATGGAAAGACTTGGACTATTTTTTTGAACCTACTATTTTTTAGCCATATGACATATCTATATCTCATAATACATATTTCCCAGTTTGTCATGTAAAACGAGACATATATTGCTTACAATAGATTATAATTCATGGAAGAAGTAAAGTGAAGAATGACATATTTCAATATGCATTTGGACTCAGTCTGTTCTTTCTACGGCTGTAGATATCCTTTTACATCTTGACTATCTGTTCTTATCCACATGCCTTCTCTGTGCCTCTCTGCTCCTGGCTAAATGCACTGTCTCCCACTGGTCTAGTTTTTCCGGTAACATGGTCAGTGGAGTCTTGGGAAGGGTATAATGCCCCCTCTTTGGTATTCACTCTCCCACTCTCTTTTTGCCCTTTGGTATAGGTAAATGGATCTGTTTCCACAAAGAGCTCCTAAATCTGAAAATTTCCACCACTGAAAAGTTAACTCTTAAATAACTTGCTAGTTTCATGCATAGTCTGAGGGGTATTCTCTTAAGTGGACATAAATCTCTCCTGTGTATTTATCTCTTAACCAAAACCCTATAATCCTCTTTTATTCATTAAGGACTTATTTATATATTGCTGAGGAGTTGTTGGAATATTCCTTAACACCTAGTTTGTAGTTTGTAATTATATTCTGGTTTTTCTGTGATTATATTAGTTAAGACAGGGAAGGTGGGTCCATTCTTATGCCATGTTTCTTTAAAATTAGAAAGGACAGGGGCAGCTGGGTAGCTCAGTGGATTGAGAGCCAGGCCTAGAGATGGGAGGTCCTAGGTTCAAATCCAGCCTCAGACACTTCCCAGCTGTGTGACCCTGGGCAAGTCACTTGACCCCCATTGCCTACCCTTACCACTCTTCCACCTATGAGACAATACACAGAAGTTAAGGGTTTAAAAAAAAATTAGAAAGGACATAATTCACAATGGGAAAATTATACATGTAAATATATTATGTACCTGCAAAACTCTAATATTTGAGTAAATTACAACATTAATCTTTCAGCTTAGAAAAACAGTGTAGATATTTTTCCTCAGGAATAATAGATTGTTTTTCTAGAATCATTTATAAGTTTAAAAAATAGGACAAATTATTAGACAACTTTTTTCCCCTCTTGCTAAATTTTTCCAATACTATAGGATTAAGAATAGTTTCTAGTTTTTCTTTGAGATTCCTGTTAATCTCAAGTGGAATCACTTTTCAAGATTCCTTAAAAATTTCTCCAGAAGAGATATTTTGAAGTTGACTCTGTTTTAAAACCATCACAATGTAACAATGATCCCAGTCAGAAATTTCCTTTAAAACAAGTTAAAATATGGTACATGCTAAGTAACTTTAATTTAGAATCTTTCTATCAAAAGTCAATATTTGATTATGAAAAAAGAGTAATATTTATAATTACTCTTTCAAAGAAAAATACTTCTTGGTTAAGAGAACAAAATATTCATGCTCTGCTAAAATAATAAAACAAATATCATCCTTCATTTAAGTTCATTCTGTGTTTTTATCAAACTCTTGTGATGTACTCTGCCAAACTCTTGTATAAACTCAATGTGTGTGTGTGTGTGTGTGTGTGTGTGTGTGTGTGTGTGTGTGTGTGTATCTGTTCTCTACCTAATTACATCCCACACCATTAATTTTTCTTGTGAAGTTGCTATACTTCTGCCTATTTCCCCCTTTTTTTTGGCTAGCACAGACTTACTGTCTGGATTCCAGTCTTCTAAATCCTCCACAATGCCTGCATTGCTATTTAAAATTTTCCTCTGCCAAATTCTGTTGCATTATTAATCTCAAGTAGAATTTATTTTCATATTTACTTTGAAAATCTCTTCAGGTTGGCTACTTCATTAGCATCTGAAATTTTATTTTTAGGAAAGTAAGGAATAGGCATGTAGTTTTTGGATGCCTTTCACAATTTAAAACTTATATTGATTTTAGTATCAATTATAAAAAAACAAATCTGTAGCATTGAACATTACTTACAAAACAAATATTTTATAAAATTGCTTGATTAATGATAGACTTTAAGGAACTTTTATCAAGTTAATAACTGTAATTCTTAAAAAAATGATTAATTCTTGGGTTAAGAAAGTTTTTGCTCTTAGGAATGGAAAGTACTTTACACTGTACTTTTTTGTGACTCCATACTTTGGTTGAATTTCCAAACATAGAAGCAAATCTGCTTCTTAGTCTCACCCTAACTTCCCTGTGAGATGCTGCTGAGTATAGTAAATAGAGGGCTGGCTTTGGCATCAGGAAGATCTGGGCTTGTGCCCCAAGCAGCTCCCTAAAGCTATAAATTAAAGGTGAGTTGTCAAAGTACATCAATAGAAGTTGTTTCCACATGGGAAGTTTCTTATGCTGATGAAATTGCTAGTCCTGATCCCACATATCTTCATACCTCAAAGTTAATTGAGTGAAAATTTCCTTGAAATGACTTGGGGGTTTAGAAGTGAATTATGGGCACAAGCTTCTTGATTATTCATCTACATGGGGCTGACATTTTTTCTCTTACTTGAACTGTTATAGCACCTCATATTATAACCCTTAGCAGAGTCTCTGGCACATCCAAGGAACTTAATAAATGCCAATTGACTTTGATTCATTTTTAAAACCATTCCCTTCCATCTTAGATTCACATACTATATATTGATTCCAAGGCAGAAGAGTAGTAAAGGGCTAGGTAATAGGGGTTAAGTGATTTGTTCAGGGACATGCAGCTAGAAGTGTCTGAGGTTATATTTGAACCCCTGTGCCTCCTGTCTCTAGGGCTGGCTCTCAACACTGCTCAAAACAATAGCTACCCAATGGCTTTAAACTTTTTCAAAACTCTTCTATATCTTTGCTTTGTTATAGTCTTACCTTAACCTCGTTAAAGGGCCGCTAAAGTAAGTTATTATGTCTAGTCGAACTTGTTTAAATCTACAAAATAAGTGGCCCTAGGAGAAATTCTTCATTTCCTGGCCCTTGCCCAAATATTTCAGCTTCCACAATTTCATGCAAGCTAGGACAGAATATGCTGTTACCAAAACCTTCTCCCAGCACTGAAGATTTTATTTAGACCTTTGTTCTATTTTCTTCCCCATTTTCTAAAACATTGAATCTCAATATGTCTTGTATGTTTCTACAAATTTTCCTTTTCAGTTAGCAAGAGGTTATACCATAACCTTGTAAAGATGAATGCATTAACATTTAAATATGATTATGCTTACGATATGGATATTACTATACCGTGGTCGCTAAATATGTGATGACATACTTCTGATGCTATCTAAACTAAGATTTGAATCTACTGTTTCTCCATGACTTCATAATTTGGACTGAAAAGCTGATGTTCAGTTTATTGTTATATATTTCTTAGAATCATCTAATCCTTTGTTTAATATTTCAGTCAAAAGCTGTAAGGGTCGCTGTTTCGAGAGGACATTTGGGAATTGTCGCTGCGATGTTGCCTGTGTTGAACTTGGAAACTGCTGTCTAGATTACCATGAAACATGTATAGAACCAGGTAAAAATGCATGAAAATTGAAAAAGAACAAGCTATAAAATATGTGAAATTGAAAAGGGATAGAAAAGGGAGAGGGATTAACAAAAATTGTGTATAAAAAAACACAAGCCAGCCTAGAGTTTTATTACAGAATTTGTTCTGGTAAAAGTTTAATGGTGATACACCACATCTTAACAGAGATTTAATGGATTTAAGATAAAAATGAGATATAGATTCTCAGACATGATTAAGATGTTGATTTGTTTCCCAGCAACATAAATATAGCGAGGTCCCAATTCCTATAAATAATGATTGTTAAGGAGTAATCATATTATTCAAACTCATCCCACATAATTTAACTACTCTAGAACCAATTACCATATATTACATAGTTATAATTTTGAATAAGTGCAAATTCAAATATTAGTCACCACTTTAAGGGATTTATTATTCAAATGAATAGGGATCTAGCTATTTTTGTTAAAAAGAGAGGCTTCAGCTTGGGGAGGGGCTGGTAGAGAGTAATAGTAAGTGAGTAGAAGCAGATATGAAGAAAAAAATTAGAAAACTAGAATTTTGATTAAATAAAATTTAAATAAAAACTAAGAAATGCACAGAAGAAACATAGAAAACACAAATGAATAAAGAAATTGTCATGTACCTATTATCTACATGTCCATATTTAACATTTAAAGAAAAGCTACATAATAAAATATTTGTTTCCTTATATATTCTTCTTTCTACCTTTTTTATATATTGAAAAAAATGTGGTTTTGAATTCACAATAAAAAAATAATAAAAAGATCCAAGGCACAATCACATTCTGTTTATGGGGACCAAGGCAAAAACTGACCTTTTAATTTTTTTTAAAGGTAGAAGCATATATTAGCTTTAGGCTAAACAGGTCAGCTTTTAAAATTCCAAGTTATTTAGGTATTAAGGAAATATCCACAAACCATTTATGATCTAATACTTTTTTCATTAGGGACTTGATAGACTTATGAGTGTGTATTTTTTAGTACCTGTCAGATAAATTTCTTTTTTGAACTTTGCATTTGAGTTTGGTTCTTAGGGTCTGTCTGAAACATTAATCCTTTAATTATCCTTTTCCTAATCATTATAGAGCTTATTAAAACATGAATTCTTGGCAACATGTTTAATTTTTAAAGATGTCATTAGAGCAAGAGAATTTTTCCCAATCAGAAGTGGTATTCATTACATGCTTTACAGATTTCATACTTTAATCATTCAGTGGCTCCATAATCTTGTTGACATGGGTGTTCTCTCCATTTGGACAGATCGCAAGCTATGCATATTCTCACTGTGTACAATTATTTTTGTCCACAATTTTGCATAAATCCTCCATAAGGAGCCACCAAATATTCTTGTTCCCTATAATATTTTATGGATGCTGCTATAACAATTAGGAGGACACTGCCAGCTCTCGCTACATTGAAGAAACAGTTTACTTCCTTTTCATGAAATTTCACAGAACAGTTAAGAAAAAACAAAAAAATAAACAAAAATAAGCAAATGATCTTTTGTGAACACATGAATTCTCAGATAATTAAGGTGACGATGAAAATTCAGGGTTCTAGGCCTGGGAAAAGGGGAAGGCAAGAATTCTATATATTTGTGGCAGGAAGGAAGAGGGGAACTGATTCTGTGATTTTTCAGTATATTAGGAACTTTTGAGTAAAGATGTGGAGGATGTCCCAGTTTTTAAAATGTGAAATTGGGAAGCCATTATTTTGAACTAGCCATAGTTTATTTTCTCACTGTATTATTTTGAATACTTGGTAGCTAAGCTCAAAGTTTTATATTATTGTATGCAGGTAAGAACAGAATTTATGTTGTATCTTTGTCTTAAACTATGTATAGTCAATGGAAGTTAGACTTGAGAAATCAGTATTTGGCCTCCAAAGGGCTTTATGTTTGTGTTGGTGACAGCATTGGATCTAAACCAGAAAACACATTTAATTTGACTTTTTTCCCTTTTGGTTCAGAGCATATATGGACTTGCAGCAAATTCAGGTGTGGTGAGAAAAGATTGCAAAAAAGTCATTGTTCCTGTACAGATGACTGCAAAGTCAAGGGTGACTGTTGTATTAACTATGACTCTGTTTGCCAAGGTAAAAGCTGTCTTCATTTATTTATTTATTTATTTAATTTATTTATCCATTCATTCATTCATTCATTCATTTATTTATTTAAAATTTAAAAAGATTTTTCCCAATTATAAACAATAACAAAAAATAAAAATAAACATTTTCCACATACATTTTCTGAAGTTGTAAGATCCAAACTGTCTCCTTCCTTCCTTCCTTACCTTCCTCTCCCCAGAAATGGTAAGCAATTTGATCTGGGTTATATATGTATTATCATGCAAAACATATATCCACTTTGTTCATTGTTATAAGAAAATACTCATTTAAAATCAACCTCTCAAAAAAACCCTCAAATAAACTAAGGTGAAAAATTATATGCTTTGGTCTGCATTTTAATTCCAACATTTCTTTCTCTGGAGGTGAGATAGCATTCTTTGACTTAAATCAGAGTAGAAGATCTGGACTTGATTTTGATTCTGTAGTAGACTAAAAACTTTAAAGGATGTTTCTTGAATTTAGGTCCATGCCTCATCTTTAGACCATTGAAGGAAGATGGGGAGAGCTCTGTGTCAATCATATTTGGGTTATGATGGGAAAAGGGAAGAATGATACCTAAATCACAAGCATATATGATGGCATAGAGGAAAGGTTCCTAGAAAAGGATTTAGGAGACCTTTAACTGAGGTGTATCTCTACCACATGATAGATTCTGCAATCCTGATCAAGTTGCATAACTACTCTCTGCCTTGATTGCCTAATTTGTAAAAGAGGGAATAAAGGGACAGAGTGTAGTTTCATAAAAGAAGTCTGAATCTAGCTGCAGAGGATCTAATCCAATCTCTGTCACTTTCTTGGGGTGATCTTAGGCAAGTCAAATATATTTTCAAACCTCAGTTTCCTCATCTTTAGAGGAGCTTAGTCTCTCCCCACTCAAAAACTACTTCTATATCTGCCAATAAAATGCTGAAACTGATCTATCATGGAGTTGCTATGAGAAACAATTTTTATTTCTTTAAAATTTTTTTTAGGTGAGGAAAGTTGGGTAGAAGAAGAATGTGAAAACATTATTGAGCCTCAGTGTCCAACAGGGTAAGATAAATGGATGGATGACAATCTCAGTTTTTTTCCTATGTAAAAAATTCCTTCTCCACATTTAAGATAAATCTTCCATTCTCTCCTACCCCATCCCCAATGGCATGCAGAGGGCTGGTCAATAACTATCCCAAAATCTTGTGCAACATTTTATTTTAAGTTAGAGTATACCAGTCTATTTAATATAATGTGTTTATATTGAAATAGAAATCAAGCTGCCTTTCTAATTAGGTCTCACATTATTCCTCTCTTTTTACTTTCTGTTCTTGCAAACTGAATTACTTCCAAAACTCATGTTTTCCTTCCATTCCCATGTTTCTTCATATGATCATTCATTTACATGCATTCTATGATTCAGCCCAACTAACCTTCCTGATTTTTCTAATGACGTTCCATCCCCCATCTCCATGCTTTTGCTTAGTCTTTTCCCCATGTTGGCAATGTTTCTCTCTTGTCACTTGCACTTCTGAGAATTCTTTGTTTCTGAAAAAGCTCAACTCAAAGTTAACTTTTAGATAAAGGCTTTTCTGATTTTCCTCAACTGTTGGGGCCTCACCCTGCCTCCCCAAATTAGCTTGTATTTACTTTGTACATATCATATAAACACCTTCTTTTCTTTTACAAGACATAATCTCCTTGATGTCAAGGATTTGGCTTTTTGTCTTGGAATTCCTAGAACTTAGCAAAGGTCCTGGGACATATTTGTTGACTGAATGATCTCCTTCCATCTCTATCTATAGAAAGTTGGCTTATTCTTCAAGATTCAGATTAGTCTGCTCCTTCTGTGAAGCTCCTTCCCTAAGCTGGAAGCAATCTCATTTCTGAATTCTTATAGAATTTGTACCTCACATATATTGAATACAGTATTTTAAAAATTATAATTATTTGTGTATATATGTGCTATGGGTGTAAGATTCCTAAGGGAGAGAGAGTGCCATATTTATCTCTATATTTCCTTCATTATCCAGCACAGTTTTTTTGTGTATAATTAATAAGTGATTGAATTGGTATAGATGAAAAAACCCATAATTTTGTTTGATTGTTTGAAGAAATGCATTGGCTACTTTGGTATAAATTAAGAATAGAGGATGCATATTTGTGCATTGTCTAAAAGTGACTGCTTTTAAAAATTATCATTTATGTGGTTATTTTTATGAAAATTGTTGAAATAGTCATATGTAGTTGGATGGGCAACTCATTGAGATGGTTCATTAATGTATATAGTAGGAGTGGACATTGTTCATGAAAAATAAACTGGTTCTAGAATTAATCTGGTATTTGACAGCTTTGGGAAACTTTATGGTGTTTTTAATATTTGCCAGTTTCTCTAGAAAGCAAAGGCTAATTCTTTTTAAGGGCAATATTCTTCTATGATGGTCAAAAGCCACAAATCACAGAATACCGTATGGATAATTAAAGTTGAGGCTGACCCAAAGGACAAGGGAGAAGTACAGGAATGAGTAGGCTACAACAAAACATTAGGCAAAAAAGGATTAATCACTAAAGAGATATAGAAAAGAAGATGTACTGATTTGGGTATTTGAGAGTCCTCAGAATGAGTAGCTGATAGATCTGTGTTTAAATCTATTATTTATGTGAATTCCTATATTATTTCTGAAAGTGATAGAAATATGAGTAACAAGATATGATTATCTCACAATTAAAATGATAAATCTCTTGAAATGTGTTTAATTATTTAATTAACTTAAAATAATTTAAAATAATTTGTTTTAATCTCTAATAAATTTTTATTTTTTATAGGGTCAAAGGTAAACAAACAAACAAATATATATATATTAAAGACTATCCCCTTTTTTGGTATAGTTCTGTATATACTTCCTACTTGGTTGAAACCTCAGAATCATAAAAATCTAACATATTTCCAAGCTATATTTTTAAGCAAGGAATATTTTCATAAATAATAAGGAATTTTTTGGCTGTTTCTCTTTGTTCAATGGATAATTGCCACCATTTTGGGGGGTCATTTTTAGCTTCTCTTTTATTTTTTAAATAAATTTTATTTTTTTCCAGATTACATGTCAATATAATTTCTTAATATTTGTTTTCTGATATTTTGAAATTCATGTTCTCTCTCTCTCCCTCTCTCTCTTTCTTCTCTCTCTCTCTCTCTCTCTCTCTCTCTCTCTCTCTCTCTCTCTCTTCCCTACCCANCTCTCTCTCTCTCTCTCTCTCTCTCTCTCTCTCTCTCTCTCTCTCTCCTCCCTACCCAAGAAGGCAGGTAATTTGATATAGGTTGTACATATAATAAATATTTCTATGTTCATCATATTATGAAAAAGATACACATTGCATATGGTAGACAAAATTCATGGGGAAAATAAAAAATTGCTGGTTTTTATTGGGGATTAAATAATACTCTATAGTTCTTTTTATGAAGATTCTTTTCTAGAATATACCTCATCATACTTGAACCAGTTTTCCCTTGAGATAATAATCCAACGATTGAGACAGAATAGAGTAGGATAGAATATTACAACTGGAAGGCATCCTAGAAATCATTTAGTAATGCCTTCTCATTCTGTAGAGGATCAAGCAAGTTGGGAATGGTGAAGTGGTTAGTCAGAGTTCTCATGGTCAATGCTGTGATGGACCCAAATCCTGTTTTTCTGACTCTATCATGTGCTTTTTCAAATGAAACTAATTTTACTTAATTACATATTATGATTTCTATTGAAGACTATTAGATATACTTATATGTGTATGAATCCAGGGCATAAACAAATTTTATATACATATATGTAGTATTATATACACAGAGAGCTAGCTTGGCATTCAGAAAGACCTAGATTCAAATCCCAATTTTGACACACATTGGCTGTACATACTTAACTCTAATGCCCCAGACAGTTCTTTAAGTTGCAGCAATGTTGCCAGTTGAATAGATGGAGTCTCCTTCCCTGGACCAATGAAACCCTAGATACTTTGCAGTCTGTCCCCTTCCCTTTATTCACACTATTCCAACTATAGGTCAGATCCTCATCATTTCTCACTTGATTGTTTCAATAGCCTCCTGATTGATTTTTCTGAAGCATGAACCTTACCAAGGCAGTTCCCTATTAAGCAATGGAGTATGGCTCCCTGAAACTTATAGCATCAATTACAAATTCCCCTATTTGACATGAAAAATTCTTCATAGTTTGACTCTACCTTCCCTTTCCAGGCTTATATACTGTATATATTACTCTTCTCCTCATGCTTTATAGTAAAGCCAAACTGGTCTTCTTGCTGATCTTCACACATGACATTTTATCTCCAATTTTTGTGACTTTGCACAGGCTGATCACCCTCTACCCTCCCCATGCCTTGAATATACTTATTCCTTACTCTCTCTGAAAATATTGGAAACACCTTGTGAAGGTTACAGAAGGAAGTCTGAATTTATTCTTTTTCTTTTGTGGAGTGCTTATAGTACCTTGATGTGAAATTTGGGTTAAGCATTTGGTCACAGGCTATATAATTTCCAAACTTTTTCTTTTTTGTTGTCTTTGGGTATTGTCTCCAGCGTCTGCAAAACTCTCATTAAATTTCTTATTCCAACCCATTGAAACCATGATGAAGAAGGTTGCAATGTGGAAGAAATACTTGTATTTTACAATTAAAATAATAAGAACTTCTCTGGAATGTGATTCATAACATTAATTTTGTTTTCATCTATATGACCCTTATTTTACATCTAAGAATCTGATTTATTTCAAAGCTTCATTCAAATGCTTCCATTTCCATAAAACCTTTCTTGATCCCTTCCCCAACTAAAAATAAAAACTTTCTTGTATTTGCTTGATCTATATTTTATGTATACTTATATATGTTTACTCTCTCCATCTCTCCCCAACACTGCACCCTGATAGAATGTAAGCTCCTTTATGACCGGGATTATTTTATTTTTGTCTCTACTCATTGATTGATAAAACATTATACAAATACTTAATTAAAACTATTAGGAAACATCTCTATGTAACAAAAACTAGGTCTATATAATATTTTATGTTATATATTCACAATGCCTCTCTATGTAGATGAATATTATAAATATAATTTCAAACTGAAAACTTCCTCCACCAAAGCAGATGAATAACTGTCCTGCAATTTATAGTCTTAGTGAGTTGTTTGGGAGCACTGAGAGGTTTAGTAACTTGATTAAGGTAACAAGCCAGGTGGACTATTTTCTATCTACTATACCATGCTATTAAGACCATTGTAAAATTTTAGATGCAATTTAATAAACAGTATGTATTTAGATGTATTTAGATAGTTATATGACTTATACACACATGCACACACATATACAGACACACATACATACATAAAATCAGTCCAATTCCAAATCTTCTTGAGTTCTTGTCAATGTCTTTTCCCAACTCCTCCATAAACGAGGCTTAACATATTGGATACCTTCTTTTCTCTCTGTTATATCAAAAACAATGGTTTTTACATACATGTTCATATAGAGTTGTTTTGGATAAGATTATGTCTATTTGGTTTCTTTGTACTCCCATCTTAGTGGAAAATTCTTCATTATGGTAGAATATCAAAAGGAAGGAGAAAGTTCATCAAAATGCGCTTTCCTAAAAACAGCTTTTTCTTATGACTTAGGTTTGAAATCCCACCTACTATTTTGTTTTCATTGGATGGCTTCAGGGCAGAATATTTGCACACTTGGGGTGGACTTCTTCCTGTTATTAGGAAACTACGTGAGTAACTTTACTGTTAAACATGGTAATGTGATCTTTCAATGAAATAGTTGATGATGGCAAACATGCTTGGAAAAGTACCAGTAGGAGGCTGAATTTTTTTTCCTTTTTCCTAACCATCCATGACTGTAAGAAGCCAGAGCAGCTGGATGATGGTTAATTAAATAGTCCTTAACATTGGAATGACTGTAACATCTTGCTTTACTTAAAGCTATAATAGCGATAATTATCTTAGCATCATGGGGCTCAGTCATTTCATTTGTGTTTGTTCTTTCCCAGAAGACTGGCTTCCTATAATAAACAGAAAATCTTTTATGTATGTCTTTTTGGATTTAAAGGTAGAAATTTAAACTTTAAGGAAGAGATTGAATTCTTCTTAGAATACTGGTTTATCCACAGAACCCTTGATCTTACACAGAATGTAGAAGCACTAATTGCTTCTACCAGATCCTCCCAATTTATTCATCTCCATCAACAGCCTCTATTAAATCATCACTATATACAAAACACTACATGTATTATGGAAGCAATAGTTCATGCCAAAGATTTAAATCATATTAACAAATAACTTTATGATTGTACACTTTTCTCTGAAAGCCCCATTGTCTTTACAATAATGAGGAAGGATGGGATATATTTGGATATTTAAAACCCAAGTATTTTCCTCCTTGTCATTAAACTAGCCTTTATACTTACTTTCAGGCAAGGGTGAATTAGATGAAACTAAACATTCAATGGGCAGCTGGGTGGCTCAGTGGATTGAGAGCCAGGCCTAGAGACTGGAGGTCCTGGGTTCAAGTCCGGCCTCGGACACTTCCAGCTGTGTGACCTTGGGCAAGTCACTTGACCCCTATTGCCCACCCTTACCACTCCTGGGCCAAGGACGGTCCCTAGCCCGGATGAAAAAGGAGGAGGGTTGGGCGTGGGGCTAGCAACCCCACCCTGTAAAAACTACATCTGTTAAAGAAACTGCAACCTAAAGTAGGGGCAGCTGGGCTAGCTCAGTGGATTGAGAGCCAGGCCTAGAGACGAAAGGTCCTAGGTTCAAATCCAGGCTCAGACACTTCCCAGCTGGGTGACCCTGAGCGACTGTGTGACCCATTGCCTACTGGTTGTGGCCCTATGCTCCTAGAATGGAGTCCCAGGATAAAAAAAAAAAAAAAAAAAAAAAAAAAAAACATTCAATATTCTTTTCTTTTTTTGTATCAGTTCCAAGGAAGAAGAGCCTCACTGGCTAGGCAATTGGGGTTAAATGATTTGCCCAGAGTCATAAAGCTAGGAAGTTCTGATGCTAATTGGTAATATGAATTTCATTAAAGCTGTACTTCTCTCAAGCTTTGACTTCATGCCTATTTGTGAAACTTAGATTCTGAAATCTTGGTTGGCACATAAACTATTTTCAAAGTTGTTCTTCTGGATTGCCAAAATAAAAATTACTGGGTGGTATATGTAGTTATGAGTGAGATCTTTATTTTGTTTAATATATTTAAATTCCTCTGTGATGCCTATTTAGAGGAAAATCTGATTTTTCTTAGATTCTTCTTTTGAGATTTCTAAAATAAAGTTTCCTTCATAGGATTTAGCTAACTGGTAAAAGGCTATTTTGTTCATTCTTCCATGTCAGTCTTATGGCGGGAAAAATCCATGTGTAAATAATCATTACTAAATGATAAAAGTTCTTTATTAAGCATTTTATTTTCAAGGGTTCATGCTTATCATCTAAAAACATATATTTTGAAATTGGATGTTGGGAAGTTTAATTGCATGTAAAGGAAAAAAATTGTATTTGAATTAAGATAAAACCCCAATCCTGAGTTCATTATTGGACTGCCAATATCAGATAAAAGAGGAATAATTAATGACCTTGAGGTAGTTTGTTATATGTTACAAATCTTAAGAAAAATCAATCTACAGGTTAGCCAGGCACAAAATATGAGGCAAAAATGAAGGTGTTTTTTTTCCCCTTTGTTCTCAAGGAGCTGCCTTTATAGTCAACGGGGCTTCTAAATCCTAATCTTAATAGTGCTGAGACTAGTCTGAGATTATTTGTCATCACTAGTGATATTTTATAGGATATTACATCTTTACTGGAATACAATTGACCAAAAGTTGCAGAAAATATAAGAGTTTATGGGGCTAATTAACACTTTAAAGACACTGAGGAACAGAAAGATTAAATAACTTTTCCAAGGTCAAATGGATAGCAAAATGTCAGAGCTGGGATTCAAATTGATCCTTTGACTTCAAACTGAGCTCTTAACACATATTATACTGGTTCTCTACAACATGTTTATTAAGTAAAATAAACTACATCAACCTATAATTATTTTTAAAGATGCTCAGAGTATCTTTTCATTTGAAGATTTTTATTGTTTATCAAGCAATATAATATTTTAAATTTAAAAATGAATTTGATATGAATTTTTTGTTCCATATTTAGTGTTTCCTGATTAATGTGGAATCAGTTACTCAGACTTTATTATTTCCACTTTAAAGGTCAAGGAGTTTTTCTATTTGGGTTCTATTGCATTAATTTAATTTATATGTTCTCTACACATTGGTAGACATCCATCAGGAGTTGATAAAGAAAAAGAGAAATTATCACTTGTTGTTGTTTGACCTTTTGGTATAGTCTTTGCAAACTTAGGCTGATCCTTTTACATTTTGTGCATTTTGTCTTTGAGTATCCTAAAATATTTTCTAGTTTGATTGAACTTGCCTGAACTTGTATTTCACTATGATACTTGAAAAAGCCCTAGTTTATTTCCAGGATTTGATGAAATATCATAGAACTTTAGTGTCAGTTGTCTACATATTAAAATTAGTTTCTACAATAGAATGTTTTATACAATTTTGCTTTTCATCTTTTAAAAACTCAAGTCCAATTTCATTATTCTATTCATTTTTTAATTGTTGATGTTGATGTTTCATCTCTTTATAAAACACGGAAAGCTGGTTCTAAAATTATTTAACAATTAATGGAAATTTTCTTTGCCTTTAGAAAATTGTGGAACATACACAACAAATTTGAGACCAGTATATCCCACAAAAACCTTTCCCAATCACTACAGTCTTGTCACGGTAAGCTATTTATATATTTTCTTTTTTGCTTTCACAGGGCTACAATGAAATATGTTTCTTTTAAAATCTTTTCCAGATCAATTATCTTATGCTTTAAAAAGTGTTTTTCCTAGTCTTTTGACATTGTTTTAATGTTTCTTATTGCCTTAGAGTTACTAGCTTCTATTTAGTGCATTCTAATTTTCATGGAATCTGTGTCTTGATTGAGGCTTTTCACCTCTTATGACAGACATTTTCAATAGTTCTGATTTCTTCCCCATTTCCCCCAAGCATAATCATATATTTTCTAAGTCTTTACTGTAGTGCTGAAATTTTATTTATAAAATAATTTCTTTTAAAAAATTCTTACTTCAATTCTTCTAGGAATTTTAGTTGAGTTTGTGCTCAAGCTATTTCTCTTTGTGGCTTTGGCTATAGGTTTTTGGAGTCATCTCATTTGTGTCTTAAGCATTTTTTACACTAAAATGGTGCTTTTTTTGGCAGAATTCTTTTCTTTCTCTTGGTCCTATTTTGGGTCATGTTAGGTTTTGCTGTTGCTTTTTTGGGAGTATTGAGAATTGCTTTATTTCAGAATTTCAGGGATAGTTCTGGCTGGGGCCCTGTGAACTCTCAGTGTCCTCAAAGCAGCCTGATCAAAGGTGAAGCCTGAGTTTTGCCCTCCTTTTCAGAACTTGGCAAGTTCCTGACTTGAGTTTGGATCCAAGTCATACAACTACGGGCTTTCCCTTGGTTAGAGGTCCAGAAGACTGTTGCTGGATTTAGTCACTGTGAGTCAGTTCTGAAGCCGTTCAGGTTTCCCTTTGGTCTGTGCTTCTTAACATGTTTATCATTGTTATTCTATGGTGAACTTTAACTTGGGCTGGAGATTGAATGTGAGACTATTTTGCACACTGGAAACAAAATTTACATTGAGTTATTCAAGAATAGGTCTCAAGTTTGGCAAGAGGAGCATAATGTTATTTGCAGAACAATAAGAGGTGACATAATTCAGTTAATAGACATTTTGTTTTCAGCACTTTGCTCTTAGAAGAGATCGCTGCTATGTATATATAGAACCTTTCATTTATTCCTTATTCTCCTTGGGGCATATTGCCTAGAAATGACATATCTATTGTCTAGAAGTAGCATGAAACTTTTAGTTACTTTTTGTATGTGTAGTCAAAAGTATGTGTAGTTTTTTTTTTCTATGATAATTGAATCAACTTTCTATTTTACCAACATCATACTAGTATATGTCTTCCCTTAGTCTTTCCACAATTGACCATTTCTGGCTTTTACCATTGTTGCACATTTGCATGGAGTGAGTTGAAATCTCAGAGATGTTTGAATTTTCATTTCTCTTACTGTTAAAGATTAAGGCTAATCTTTAATATAGTTGCTAATCCTTTTTCAGTTACTCTTTGGAGAACTGTTTGTCCATATCATCTGAACACCTTTTTAAAAACATACACACACACACACACACAACTGTTTTTCCAATTATATGCAAAAACAATTTTAAAAATTCTCTAAAATTTTGAGTTCAAAATTCTCTCCCTTCCTCCCTTCCCTCACTCCTGCTTGAGACAGTAAGGAATCTGATATATATTATACATGTGCAATCATGTAACCCATATTTCTGTATTAGTCACGTTGTAGAAGAAAACATAAAAATCCTTTAAGAAAATGAAGTGAAAAATAGTATGCTTCTATGAGTATTCAGACTCTTTCAATTCTTTATCTCTAAGGTGGAAAACATATTTCATCATGAGCCCTTTGGAATTATCTTAGATCATTGTATTTCTGAGAACAACTAAGTCCTTTATAGTTGATTATTGTATAATATTGCTTTTATTGTGTTCAGTGTTCTAGTTTTGCTCACTTCACTTTGCATCAGTTCATGTAAATCTTTCTAGGTTTTTCTGAAATCATCCGTTTGTCCTTTCTTTTAGCATAGTAATATTCCATTACAACCATATACCACAACTTATTTAGCCATTCCCTAATTGATGAACATCCCCTTGATTTCCAATTCTTTGCTACCACAAAAAGATGAACAAGGAAATATATATTATGTGATGATATATGTACAATCTATATAATATTATCTACCTTTTAGGGAGGGGTAAGGGAGGGAGAGAGGGGAAAAAAAGAATGACAGATTTTGGGATATAGCTAATGTGAGAATTTGTTTCTCTTGAATAAGCATATTTAGCATAACTTATTACATATTTATAATGAATCATTACATAACAAAACATTACATATTTTATGTTATATATAAAAATAAAAATAAATATCTTTTCTTTCAATAAAGGGCTACTATAAATATTTTTATACACATAAGTCCTTCCCCTCTTTTGATCTCTGGTATTATGATTAAAATTATTTTGAAAGACTGATTTTTGGGTAAGAATATGTTTACTGATTATATCAGGTCTGTTGGTTAGGCCAGCATCATAACCAATAAAGTGATATAGGTCTCCATGGCTCTATCATGAGTAGTGAAATCAAGGAAAGTGGAGGTGACAGGCAGAGGGAAAGAGAAAATTCCAGAACTCTGGGGTAGTGGCTAGCTGGAGGCAGTTAGTCCCTGGACTTACTCTCACTCTGGAGGTACTGGCTCTATCCCTCTTTTGCTACCCTATCTATGTGGATCATCCATCAAGCTTTCACTGTTTGGGAAAAGGTTGAGTTTTAGTGAGCTACCCTGGTGGACAGTGTTGTCAAGAGCCTTACTCCCTCTTGTTTGGATTTATGTTGCTTAGACCCTACTGCATTCCTGACAGACCCTGAAGGACAATAGCAGTGAGATCTCCCTACCAACCCAGTGGACCTATTTACTTTCCAGCTTTTCCCTTACTCTTAGATACTATCAAAGGTGGGGGGGCGGGATTTCTGGATAGGATAGAGTTAGGCAGCTGGGTAAAGTTAGGTAGAGAATAGTATAGCAACCTGTTGGATCTTGGTGGTGGTGGAGGGATTGACTTCTACCCTAGTTAGTTTATCCCATTCCCTTCCCTTACCTGTTCCAGTAAATAATAAACTCTTTTATTGTTACCTCGTCAGTCTCTCCCTGAATCCTTTCCCAGATCTATAGGATTTTAAGTTCCTGGCCCAAGGACTATCAACCTAGAAATTCATCTAACATTTTTCAATCATTATACCACTATACCACTTATATTTATTTAACCACCCATTTTATTTTTTCACTAGGGACAACCAGAGCTAAGTCAGACAACCTAATAAATAGATATTTAGGAGCTCATTATTCAGCTCTTCTCTTGACCATCCCAAGACATCTTTAATTGGTGATAGCTAATTAAGAGGTGGTCCAACAACCTGTTCACTTCTACCTATTTCCACAGGTGAATAGACCAAGTCTATTGGAGAAGAATTCTGGTGTCCTTCATTTATTTACTAAAATCTGTTTTAAAAAAGAAAGACATTTTTGGGGATTCCCAAGGACAAAGAAAATGCAAAAAGTAGCAGACTAGTGTCTCTGACCCAGATCCCCAGACACAAGAATACACAGGTATTCTCCCTAATATATTGGAATTAATATATTATATGAAAAATAAACTCTCACAGGATATAGATCTATTAGTGTTATTACTGTATCAAAGGGTATTGATAGTTTTAGAGCCCTTTGGCCATAGTTTCAAATTGCTCTCCAAAATGGATCAGTTCACAACTCTTCCAACAGTGAAATTGGTATTCTTTTTTTCCTACATCTCCTCCAAAATTTATCCTTTTCTTTTCCTGTAATAGTAACCAAATCTGATAGGTGTAGAGTGGTACCTCACAGTTGTTTTTTTCGTTAATAGTTAATTTTCATTTCTTTAATCAATAGCAATTTAGAACATGTTTTTATATGACTATAAATTGCTTTGATCTCTTCCTTTAAACACTTAATGATTATTGGTCATATATTTTTATTTTGTTTCTGCAAATTTTTTTTCAATTTCATGTAACTGGAATTTAAGAACTAAGAGGAAATGATAGAGATTTCTTTTATAACTTGAAAATATGTAAAATATCTTGGAGCTGATCTGCTTAAACCACTAAAGGTTTATAGAAATTCACCTGTTTGGGCAGTGAAGAATCTCAGTGGAAAGAGAACCATATCTGGAGATGGGAGGTCCTGGGTTCAAATGTGACCTCAGATACTTCCTAGCAGTGTGACCTTGAGCAAGTCACTTAACCTCAATTGCCTAGTCCTTATTGCTTTTCTGCCTTGGAACCAATACTTAGTATTGATTCTAAGATGGAAGGTAAGCATTTAAAATAAAGAAATTCAAACAAAAAATTCAAACATAAAAGAATAAAACATTTAATAGATATAAAGGAAGTCAAATAATTGAGTGTATGGTAATAGTTAATGGATGTCCCATGTCAATATAAAAATAATAATTATATTACCTAAATTATAGATTGATTTCAAGACAAAAATATCTAATGTCATATTTGAACCCAGGGACCTACCTCATGTTATATGATAAAGTGATAATCATTAAAAGCATATAGTTCTGGGAGCAGCTAAGTGGTTCAATGGATAGAGAGCCAGTCCTTCAGATAGAAGGCAAATCACTCAACCCCAATTGCCTAACCCTTACCACTCTTCTACCTTAAAACCAATACATATGACAGAAGACTAAGATTTTTTTAAAAGTATATATGGTTCTAATAAAACTAATAAAACTAATAAAAGAAATCAATGAAACAGCAAGACTCAGAAAAAGTAAAATTATTCTCTCAGTCTTAAATAATCTCTAAAACATAAACTACCTGGGGAGAAGGATTCCTTGTTTGTTAAAAATTTTGGGAAAATT
This sequence comes from Gracilinanus agilis, assembly GCF_016433145.1. NCBI lineage: Eukaryota > Metazoa > Chordata > Mammalia > Didelphimorphia > Didelphidae > Gracilinanus > Gracilinanus agilis. Next base: position 388,775,802 of record NC_058133.1, read on the forward strand.
TTGCAAAGCAGTTCAAGAAAAATAGGTTTGATTCAGAATCCTACATTACATATAGGAAAATTTCTAAATGGATATTTAAAAATACATTTTGTATTATAAAAAAATTGGAAGAAAATGGAGGTTGGTACTTTTTGCAACTATCACAAGAGTGTGTGTGTGGGTGAGGAACTCTTAACCAAACAATGGATAAGGATCACAAAAGATTAGTTTTATTCTCCTTCAAACCTACTTTATTGGACTTTATTTTCCCAAACATATGTTTTCCTGAGTTTTTGTAACTGACTTGTTTTGTGAATCTGAGGAAATGATGTTTACCTGATAACAGGTTTATAGTCTTCTTGTGATTTGGGGCAAAATTTTCTCTTTAATGTGATTCAAAAAGGAATCAAATTTTAATCTAGTTCCTGGATAGTTCCTGACAGTCTAAAGCCTGGGAATTTTTTTTTTTTGATCCAGTATTCTGCAAGCTCTTTTCGACATTAGTCACATTAGTTTATTCTAACAACTGTACAAATTAGATTTCATTGGAAATGAATTCTATTGCAACATGAAATAAAACCCTTTATTCATGGTGTTCTTCTCTAAACTTCATACTTTTCAGTGTGAAAATTGTCCTTCATTTCTGACTTCTTTCATTTTCTATCTGCAGTTACAAATACCTAATAATCCATTTAAGAAGGTTCTATTCTGGCAAAGCTTCCCCTTCTGTTGTTATATTTCATAAAAAATATATATCTGGTTGTGGAAGGCATCTCAGACACCATCTAGTCTGATTTCATTTTATAAACAAGAAAACTGAAGCTTAGATCAGTATCAGAAGCAAGGTTTGAGTTCACATCCTCTGATTGCAGAACCAAGGCTCTTTCCACTCTATCAAAAACATGTCCCTTATGTTATGTGACAGAATGGTCGTTAACAGGTACAATTACTTATTATTCTTAGGCTGTGTTAATAATTTTAGTTTAGATTTTTTTGTTTACTGTGGTAGTGGTGGTGATGGTAAATAATACTATAACAGCCATAATATTTGTGTTGTATTGGTTTAAATATTCTTTTCAGGGTCTGTATCCTGAATCCCATGGAATCATTGACAACAAAATGTATGACCCCAAAATGAATGCTTCCTTTGCACTTAAAAACAAAGAGAAATTCAACCCAGAGTGGTATAAAGGAGAACCTGTGAGTCCTTTATTTAATCTTCTGAAAACACTTCTTTTAAAATCCTCACTTGCTTCATTCAGAGTTGAATATCAGATTCCCTGGAGTGTAAACAACCTACTTCCTGGTGAAAATGGAGATAATGTTTCAGTAGTATTTTCTGTATTTGCTAGATACCTCTTGGTAGTTTATAGTTATGCTGGTCCATTTTCTTCTCATACCAGGGGCACATATCTATTAGAATGGGCTGGGGAATAGTTTTACTCCATGCAGAGTTAATTGACTCATCACATGACAGATGTCCTAAAAACGTCTGGACATCTTTTTATAGGAATTTAAATGTACCATTTTCATGTATTTTTATCTCATCATGGTAATTTTGAAGTTTCCACCTGAATAGTTTTTCATTCCAAGGGAATTCTATAATGTAATACTATTAGAGTCAAGGAATAGGTTAACCAACAGGATCAGAGAATATGTATGCTTCTGAAAGTAATGCATTTCTTTCTAGGGAAAAAAGGACATATTAATTGAGTATACAACTCTAGAATTGGCAGGATTAATTTGGGAGATTTTAAAAGGTTTTTTTAATCCCCAATTAAAAAAAATTGTTCTGTGCTGTTATTCAAATAATCCCTTCAATCTCTTCTAATAGATGGAACTGGTACATTTAAAAATAAGACATTTTGCCTTGATTTTGCATTGATCAAGATGAAATCTCCTAATCCTTGGATACTTATATAATTTCCTGATTCTCCTTCATTATCTCCTTAGATTTGGCTTACAACTAAGAATCAAAATCTTAAGTCTGGAACATTTTTTTGGCCTGGATCAGATGTGGAAATTAATGGAATTCTTCCAGATATCTATCAAGTGTATAATGGGTATGTTTGCATGGATTTTTTTTTACTAAGCTCATAGGATCATATATTGTGATCTGGAAGAGAATTTAGAGCCCATCCAGTCGAGCTCTCACATTTTATATGTAAGGAAAGTGAGTCACAGATAGGTTAACTGACTTATACAGGGTCATACAATCATAAGGTATCCAAGATAGGATTCAAACCCAACTTTTCTTCTCTAGAGGTATAGTGCACTATTTACTACTCAATACTACCTCTCAGCACAGTGCAATGAAAAAAAAAGAGCTTGAGATTCAGGAGAACTTCATTTCAAATCCTGTCTCTGGAAATTACTAGCTGTGTGATCATGGGCACACTCTCCTTAAGCTCTTTGAAGTTTGGTTTTCCCATAAGTGGAAGAGATGTAGCAATACAATATTATCTATTGCATTAAATTCTTTTAAGGAAAAGAACTTTGTAAACTTTAAAGAGTTATATAAATTTAGCTTGTAATTAGGAGCATGTGGAAGTCTACCTTATAGAATGGTATTTTATATCCTTGTGTTGCAGAGTCCTAAATTCTAACTTTTCATTTTAAAAGGATGATAAGAAAATAGGAAATCTAATTTAAAGAAAATATGAATGGAAGCAGAACATGAACTCAGGCTTTAAAAATTTTATTCTTCTAATTATGTTATTTGAAGAGCATTGGTGAGTTAGATATCTTATTGACATGCTACCATGCTGAGGTCTTTAGGCAGGAATCAAGTAGTATAGAACACCAGAGAATAAGAAATAAGATGTGAATGGCCTCCTTTGGGACTGTGGAGATCATTTGTTAGGAAGAAGAATGTGAGGGGCTTGGAAAAATATGAGAGGAAATGCCAGTTGTTACTCTGGGCTCTCAGTACCTCACCAAATCCCATGATCTTCATTTCCATTATTTTAGTGACTAAGGGGAGTAGTCATAGCTTAGATCTCATAACCACTTAGAATCAACTTCCAGTTTCCTGAATTCTGAAGTTCCTTTCTCTCATTAAAACTTTCTCTTCTAGTTCTTCTTTCTTAATACTCTTTTATTCCTTGCTCCTTCCTGTTTTTTTTTTTTCTGAGTTGGTCATTCATTCTGGTTTCACCTCTGCCCCCTTAAAACCAACCATTTCAAAAACTCACTAGTTTCCATGTTTAAATCCTTCAAGGCCTTCTACTTCCATCCTCAAAATTTCTAACCCCAGGTTACTCCCCAACATCTGGCTTTGTCCATGAGCAACTGAATGCCCTTGGAGGAAGTCATGAATTCAAGGTAACAGGATCCCTTATAAATTCATGTTAAGATGAACCCTTGCTACTGTCCTGAAGATTTGTATTCGTTTCTGATTGCCTGTCAAATTCTTCATGGCAAGTGTTATTGATTTTCTCCTTACTCCATCTACAGTCTTCTCTTCATTTGCATTACTATTATTCTTATTACTTCTCACCTAGGATAGTATGACAATGTCCTTACAGGTGTGTCTTTCTGTTTCAATTTTTTCCAATTTCTAGATAATTATTTTTCTGACTTCCAAAATAATCCTTCTGATGAAAAGGTTTAACAATGCATCTTCTCTGATAGAATGAAATATTAATATGCTTGGCAGGCTTTTAAGATGATTCATAATCTTTCCCCAGCCTATTTTTTCAGCCTTATTTCCCTCTATTCTAATTTTTGAATTCTATTACAGTAAAACTGATCTGATGCCATCCTTATTTATTTATTTTTGCTTCCTGTATTTATTTAGGTGGTCCCTTGTGCTTGGAGTGTAGTACAACACTGACTCTGAAATCAAAGGAACCAAATAAAAATTTTCTTCCTGACACTATCTTTGTGGCTTTGGTAAAGTCATTTAATCTCTCTGGGTCTCAGTTTACTTGACTATAAAATGAGGGAATTGATTTGATGGCCTCCGAGGTCCCCTCCTGCTATAAGTCTATCATCCTCTAAATGAAGGTGGTTCATCTACATCATAGTCTTTTGAAAAGGCAAGCTTAGGTTCTATCTCTGCCTTAAAGTCTTTTGTGACTCACTGACCTAAAAATGATCCCTTACTCCTAAAATAATTATAGCACTCTACATGGTCTTCTCTTTTGCAACACTCAATTTTTTTTTTATCATATTTACTTGTGTACATGCCTTCTTTTCTCCCCTCAACTGCTTTGTCATAGACTATTGCTGCTGGAGCATAGAATAGGTTAAACAATAAGATTGAGCTGTCACTTTCTGGAGGGCTGGACTCTGTGTTTTCCCTCTTTGTATGCCTCAAACCTAGCTCAAAGTAGGAACTTAATAAAGATTTACAAAATAAAATAGAAAAAATATTTGAAATTTAGCTAAGTTTTTTGGCAGGAAGTTAGACAAGAACCCTTAGTTTAGAACTAGTGTTTGAATGAAAAAGATAAAGAATTAGAAGAATTGCTTGAAAACCCCAAACAAAAAAACAAAAAAACCATTCATTTTTATTTAAAAACATCATTTACTTTTCAACCACTGTTATTAAGTATGAGAACCTTATTAGAAAAGCTTGCTTTTGAAATTTAGATTTTATAACCTGTAGCAAGAGATCTTAACTAGAGTCTATGAATTTGCTTTAAAATATTTTGATAATTTTATTTTAACAATTAGTTTCTTTTGTTAATTCCTTATATTTTATACACTTAAAAGAATTATTCTGAGGAGTCAAAGGTGTCTATGACACATGAAAAATATTGAAAGATGCAGAGAAAGAGAGAGACAGACAAACAGAGTATACCCACTAATTATAACTGGAAAGAATATTAGAGTTTATCTTATTATTTCATAAATGAGACTTTTGTAAATGGCATGGATAGAGGTTAAACAACTTGTCTCTGATCCCACAGATAGCAGGCAAAGTTATTAGAATAAGATACTAGGTATCTAGACTTTAGTCCTATAAGTTAAGACATTTTTAGAAAATTTTTGCAATTCTAATGAGAATTTTAAAGTAAAGTTTTTCATTGTCTCTAGAAAAAGCACAAGATAAAATTAATTATTGTCATGATTAAATAGTCTGAGGTAAAAAGACCGGCAATGAAGCCCCAATTCAGAAATAAATATTGTTAAAATATTTCCCTGTCCAATTACTATATTTTGGTGTTCTTGGGTATATGCAAGAGTTTTTCCTCAACTCCTGCTTATGAATTATCCTTCCCTTAATTTGATGAATATAGTCAATTAAGAGAACATTCTTGTGGTAAAACAATAGTGATATATGTTTTATGGAATTCCTGGGCATCTCCAGTGCACATGTCTCTAGAATATAATGAGAGACAATTCAACATGGTGGCTACCTTGGAGAAAGCTTCACCTAACATGTACTATCTGGAGAACAGTGGACAAATCATCTACCCTCTTGATGTCAGAATCTCTGAGCCTTTTTACAGAAGAGCCACTGATCTACAATAGATGAAATCACAGGCCTAACCAAAAAAAAATAGTTGTTTCTAGGTAATTAGGAACATAAATATTTAGACTCAGATGTTCATAGCACAGAGGAAAATTACCTGTATTTTTTTTATGACAGTAAAATAGTTGGCTTCTTTGAAGTATAATGGTATCCACCTCTCAGGGTTGTTGTGAGATTCAAATGAGATAACATTTTAAAGTGTTTAGCAAAGTGTATAGCTCATAGTAAATATTATATAACTGCTAACAAAAATTATTATCAATTGCCAAAAAAAGCAGTTTTTTTAAAGCTGAACTCTTGCTACTCTTTAAACACCCAGATGCTTGATAAATATTCATTTATTGACTGACTTATATTAGCTCCGTCACAGATATTTTTCTTTTGATTTATTTTTAAAAGCCTTGGTTCTTTTGTCTTACTTTTTTTAAAAATTAGTTCCATCCCATTTGAAGAAAGAGTTTTGGCTATTCTTCAGTGGCTACAGCTTCCTAAAGATGAAAGGTATGTAAATGTAGAATTGATATTCGGTTTTCTCTATTGTCTTTTTGTCTTAAGTTAACAGCCTTTGATAATTCTAATTGGTTTGCTATATGTGTTAATACATCCTTGACTAGTCTGTTGGATTAATCATTTCAACTGTTTTTAAACCATCCCAACACACAACTCTTTCTCAACAGTTAAAATATTCTCTCTGTGATATAAAATGGATTTTAATTTGATATCAATTGTTGAATTAATATTTTCTATTCTATGTTTCAATGTGTTTATAAAATATTACATTTTGATACTGTTTGATTTAGACCACACTTTTACACTCTGTATTTAGAAGAACCAGATTCTTCAGGGCATTTATTTGGACCTGTCAGCAGTCAAGTAAGTACATTTTCATTGGTGACTTTGTGGAACAGGCTAGCAGCTAACTGAAGCTCAATTTTAGGATAGTTCCTGACAGTCTATAGGACTTCAAGGAGAGGGTGGATGAAGGATGAGAAGACTTTAGTGAACCAAAGCTTTGAACTTCTTAACAAAAATAATATTCAGGGTAACTAGAATAGTTGGGAGAGTGATTTGCTTGCATGTAGTTTTCCTTGGTTTGCTTGCATATATTTTTCCTAATTTCCAAGGTTGCTTCTTAAAATTGATAGTCCTCCCCAAACATAAACAACAATGCCCAGATTCCCAGAGTCAGTATCAGTCTTGAAACTAAATTCTTACTGAGGAAGGGTTTGGTAATGATGAGGAGAATGGCGATGATGAATAGTATTTATATAGTACTTTTAGGTCTGCAAAGCACTGTAAAAATTTTACATCAATGTATCCTTACAATAACATTGTGTGTTGAGTATTATTATTACTGCCTTTATAAAGATAAGGAAACAGAGATAGTGAGAGGTTATTTGACTCGCCCAGGGTCATCGCCTTGCCAAGTGTCTAAGGCAAGATTTGAACTGCTTTTCTGACTCTAGGTCTAGCACTATATCTTATGTGCCACCCACCTTATAGACAGGCAAGGCGTCAGATCTCTGTGATTTCAGAAGAAGAGGCGAGAAATGAGAAAGAAAGCTGACTTTCTCACTTTTTTGTTTTTTGGATGGTTTCCTGTTGCTTTAAGTCTACTTTAGTTATCAGAACTTTGTAAAGAACTGGAACATTAGGAATTAGGTCAAAAGCTGCTCTTAAATCTTGGCAGCATTTACTTTTCCAACTAGATATTTGGAAAATGATTATAGCTCAGGAAATAGCAGTTGAGGAAAACACCATATGTACCATATATTAGCAAAAATCTGCCTGTACTGACATTCTTTTAACAAAGGCAGTTCTTGAACACTTTTATGTCAGTTATTGCCATTCAAGTGGAAGTCCAATAGGAACTACAAGGAAAGGAGATCTGAGTGTCACTTCTTTTTGTTTAAATATACTTAATTGTTTCTTAACTTGCTTATTTCTGGCTCTCTTATGTCTCTTCCCTTTCTAGGTAGGCAGGTAAGGTTTGAGTTAGACAGAAAGCAAGTTTTAAGTAAAATTATGTGCATATGATAGCATGACACAAATATGTCTCAGGAAATACTGTAGTCTAATGGTTTAGAGATAATTAGGTCCTGGGTTCAACTTTGATCTCAGACACTTCCTAGCTGTGTGACCCTGAGCAAATTACATAACCCCCATTTCCTAGTCTTTACTGCTCTTCTGCCTTGGAACTGATACACAGTATTGATTCTAAGATGAAAAGTAAGGGTTTAATAAAAAACCTTACCTTCTATCTTAGAATTGATAAATAGTATCAATTCCAAGACAAAAGAGAAGTAAAAGCTAGACAATTGGAGTTTAGTGACTTGCCCAGAGTCACTTAGTTAGGAAGTGTCTGAGGCCAGATTTTCACTCAAATCCTTCTGACTCTAGATATGGCATTCTATCCACTGTGCTACATAGCTGCCCTGATTATATATGTTAAAAATAAGTTTCTTTTTATATTTTCAGACAATCAACTTTCCTGGCTCATCTTACTGACTTTAGAGCTCTTGGTTCATCCATTTGAGTTTATCTCCCAAATTTAATTTATCTATAAGCAATAGGATTATTGCAATTCTCAGACAAATTTAAACTCGATTTGTGTTGACATTAACTCATGTTGCTAGTGTATCTTTGAATGATTGAAAGGTCATATTGATAGAGAATATCATAGCTTATTTCTAGAATCATAAAATGAATGATGATAAAGATTGAGCCAATTCATGTTTCCTAAGATTAAAATTTAGCCTGAATACTGATGAGGGCATTTTCTGTGTGGAGAATTAGAAAAGATAAATGCTTCCAGATAGTAGTTCTAAAATGCCAATTGATACCACTATATTTATGTTCTATTGCTTTCTAGGATTTAATGATTTCTATGTTTAAGAAAATTTTTGGTCCTGGACAGTTAAGTTAGCTAGACACAATCCAAATTCATTTGCAATGAATCATATAGCTATTAGATTAATACTATGTTTTTTTTTTAAACCCATGAGATGTAGTTTGAATCATATATATACTTCATGAGTATTTGTCAAGCAAAGGGAAGGGGCTTATCAAATGGACTGTTGTTCCAAAGGTGCTTTGGCCATATCAGCGGTAGTATTGCATGATTGCCTGCCTCTCTGTCAATTATTACTTCCTTCTTTCAATGATTTCCTGATTCCAGAGCCTCAAATGACTGTTATATATAATGTAGATATGCATTTCAATCTATTTTTTCCTTAAAATATAAATAGATTTATAAGGCAGAAAATATTATTCACTAAAATTTAACCAAAAGTTTATCTCATTTGAAATTTCTTCTCTTTCCTAGGTCATTAAGGCTTTACAGAGGGTCGACAACATTGTTGGCATGTTGATGGATGGTCTTAAAACAATGAACTTACACAGATGTATAAACCTTATTCTCGTGTCAGATCATGGTAATCTAAATTCATGTCAGTTACACTTCATATCAGGGGTGCCAAAAGATGGGTTATATTGGACCTGATTTTGCTTACATTTTAAATTTCATCTTAACAGAGAAACTAAGGCACAATGTACTGAGCATGATCAACTTTTTAGTAAAGCTAGCCAATTGCCAATAAATGAGATCAGGGACTCCGTAGTTGCCAAAGACCTATCAGACAGCCAGAGTAGCTTTTGATATATAGTTGGTTACATTAGGTTCAGTGATGTGAATTAAACTAGGACTGTGCTTGGTCTATAGTGAAGTGAAGGATGGGCTTTATATTTTGCATAATCATGCTTCCTTGCAAAAAAGGAGATCTACTCAAGGGAGAAAATACCAGTTAGTCAACATTTTCTGGAAAGTCTCACATCAGACACTGCCTATCACCAGAAAGAACTTGTGCCATGTAGAACATTTTAGCGCCAGGTTGATTGATTCTCTATTCACTTTCCTTATCTTCCCTACACTCTAGGGTAAGGCAGGACCAGGTTGTAGCTCAGAGGAATAGGGAACTTATACTCTTACAAACCCTACTACTAAGGCCTGTACAATTAAATCTAAATCTGATCCATAAGTACTGATTCCAGAGATTAATTACAACTCAACTATTAATCAGTCAATAATCTAAATTTCACAATGTAATTTCCTTCTGATACTGGAACTTTGTGCTGATATTTAAGGGAAATTAGAAGGAAAAAAACATGAAAGGAATATGTGCAACTCAGAGGAAAATTTAAAACCCATTTACTAAAGTGAGATAAAAGACAGTAATTGTTGGTTAATTTGGGATGGAGGCAGCAACAAATCTGAATCATTAAAAGAAAATGTAAAAGATTAGTCTCTCTCTAAATCATGTAGTTTGACTCTTCAGAACACGCTATTTTCATTAATCTTTTCTATATTTTTTTGCTGAAGTAGATATGATATAAACTGTTAATTGGACCTGGCTTTAGCATATGTCAACCTCTAAAATATTGTTTCTTTTTTATTGTGAACTGCTGTTTTCTGTCTTAATGACATACTGTTGGGAAAATGGGAGAAGTGTACAGATGGTCAATTGAAAAGCATTTCTGGGAAGCATAAGTGATTATTTTGGATGATAAAATACTAATGGAAAATATACAAAACAATAAATAAGAGATCAGATTTGTTATTAATTTACAAGATGAATTGGACCAAGCTATTCTTGTTTTGTTTTCCATCTATAAAACTGGGATGATGATACTTGCCTCATCACATTTATCTAAGATGCTATAATGCTTGAAGAAGGATTTTTTTTAAACGAGGTAAAAAAAAAGAATAAATTTTAAGGAGGTTTAGGAGGGTGAGGAAGATAGCAAAGCAAAGTCAGGTGATAGTGATTGCTAGAAACTAAGGTTCTGAGAGGGGTAGGAAGACTCTCTCACATGTTTTCTTCTTTTTCTCCTGTACTGTAGCACCAATTATATAGCACATGAGAGGAACGCTAAACTTGCCAAATGAAATTATTTGTAATTTTTTGCTTTTGAATTTTTATTTTCAGTTCCAAATTCTCTTCTTTGACCCCCCTTTTCTACCCATTGAGAAAGCAAGAAATGTTAACCTTTATATATATAAAGTCATGCAAAACATATTTCCACATTAGCCATCTTGTAAAAAGAGAAAAGGAAAAGAAACAAGTCAAATAAAGAAAGAAAAGCAGTACACTTCAATCTGCATTCAGAATCTTTAGTTCTCTATCTGAAAGTTGATTGTATTTTTCATTATGAGTCCTTTGGAATTGCCATAGATCATCATCCAAATGAAATTAAGAGAAATTTTGTTCTGCTTAATGATCTTTTTTTTTTTCATTTTTAAGAATTCTATTTTTTATGCTTTTTTTTCTTCCTAGGAATGGAACAGGGTAGCTGTAAAAAATATGTCTACCTGAACAAGTATTTGGGGGATGTTAAAAACGTCAAAGTATTTTATGGCCCTGCAGCTCGATTCAGAATTTTTGATGCTTCAGATAATCATCAGACTCGTAAGTATTTAAACTTACCACAAATTGAGTGATTATATACAGAACCTGTTATTATAAGTCAAACTTAATCAATATTGACCAGGAAGGACAAAGGGGATCTGATTGATAAGAATGTAACTTTCTTTTGATCTTTGGACTGGCAGCCTAAATATTCTCCAACTAAAGTATTTTAAAATACTTCACTGGCAGGGGAAGTATAGTCATGCTTCTTCAATGCCTCCGGCCTGACTTGATAAATTTTATCACTTAGAAAAGTGTTGCAGCAATGTGTGTGGCAGTGTGTGAATTATGCTGCCAAAGTATGGGACTCCTGAGCTTAAGTGACTTACAGACTTTAAAAAGTATTTTAGAAAATATTAAAATCAGTATTTCCTGCAAGTCAGTTTCTTTGTCATTAATACTGGTAACAGAGCTGATTACCAATATAAAATCATCTATTTTCTAGGCAAATCCTTGTCTAGAATGATTTAAAGGAAAAAGAAAGACTTCTTAATAAAAAGTCAATGAAACTTACCCATAAGAAATCTGAAATCATTCTAAATATTAAAATTTTATTTTTAAAAAATGCCAAAAATAAAATTACACATTATCTCTTAAAAATGCTACCTTCTTCCAATGATTCCAGCAAAAAAGAAAAGAATGAGGTGTAGTTTTGTATACATAGCGAATGTAAGATTTTTTTTTCTCTTGGATAAGTATATTTATTCTAATGTATTCATATCAAATCATATGTATTTGCTATTATTATATTACATGCTATATTCTGTTATATATAGAAATGTTATATATAGATATAAATAGTAACTTGAAAATATTATTTCAGTTATAGTTTAGACCACTTTCTTTTGCCACTTCCCTCTCCAAATCCCTGCCCTACCACCCCCCAATCCTCTCTTGCCTTTGCATTTCTTGATAGAGAACAACTTAATTACTTGGGTACTTCTGAAAAATAAACAAAAAGGGTTGGGGGAAAAGCAGCTCAGAACTAACATACTGTATTAACTACATCTAATAGTATATGTGACATGCTGTACTTGGGTTCCTCCCCTTTATAAAGGAAGAGAGGTACATTTTCTTAACTCTTCCATTGTCTCAAAACTAGTCATTGTAATTACATAGCATTTGGTTTTTTTTATTGTTCTGTTTATGTATATTATTGTAGTCATATTATCATTTTCTAGTACTTATTATTTTATTTCTTCATTTGTTTGACAAAATTCCCCGAATTTTTATATTTATCATCTTTTATAACACAGCAATATTCCATTATATCCATAAAACATTCTAACTATTCACTGATTAATGGATGTTTCCAATGTTTTTTCATGCAAAAACATATTATGAATATTTTAGCATATACAAAAGACCTTTCTATTTTTTATCTCTCTGGTTATATGTGTAGCATGGGATTTCCAAGTCAAAGCATATGCATAGGCATTTTAAATTGCAAATTGTTTTCTAGAATGGTCAAAAAAATTCATGGTTCCCCCATGAGAATATTAATGTGCCTATCTTTCCCTATTCCTTCCATCATTATTGCTATTTTGTATCTTCTTTGCCAACTTTTTGAAATTGCAGAATTTCTTTATTTGTATTTTTATTAGTGATTTGGAGTCTTTCATAGGTTGTTATAGTTTACACTTGTTTCATATTCTTTAAACACTTGTCCTTTAGACAATGACTGTCATTTATATTTGTGATAATTCCCAGTATATTTTGGATATCAAACTCTTGCCAGCAATATTTGATACTGCCTTTCCGCCAGCTGATGTTTTTCCTACTTATCTTAGCTTCATTGATTTTGTTTGCATAAAAGCCTTTTAATTTCATGTAATCTATTTTATTTTTTTATGATAGCTTCTAATCTTTGCTGGATTAATGATCTTCCTTTTGTTAACATTATGAAAGGTCTAATTGTCTTTTAAATAGCTTTTGTGGTGCAACCTTTTATATTTAGATCACATTTATTTCCAGCTTATTGTGCATGTGTTTCAAGGAGTGTATATTTAACACATGATCACTTCACAAATAGACATTTGAAACCTTAAGTATTTAACCTAATGCTTTTGCTTAAATCCCCTTATTGTTATTTTTGTTTTTACAGTGTTTTCTATTTCTGATTATGTAATAAACTCTCACTTACTAATTATCTGGTATTTTTTCAGTTAATTATGAAGACATTGCCCGAAATCTTTCTGTAAGTATTATTTGTTTTGTAATATTGAATTCTTTTTAATTTCACTAAATATATACTCTAATTTAAGTACATTTAAATAAAAAATCATTGATTTAGGGTGATTCAGGATAAAGCAAAGACATACTTTATCCTTATGAAGTTTAATTCAGTAAAGAATGTAAAAACTGTATTGTGGGATTGCAATTTTGAAATTTTTGCCTTTGTGGGTTGATTTTGCCTAATCAGTATCTTTTAAGGAGGCTTAAGGGTTTATCCTGTTAAGGTAGATTAATTCTAATCACCAATATTAAGGAAAGTCCTTATTGTTTTGGATAAGAGACTACTTGTCGATTGATTAGATAATCAATAGCCAGAACAAACACAATATTTGGTGACACTACATTTATTCTACCTAAAATATATCAAATAAGCCCTGAGAACTAGGCTCCAGTTTATTTTTATGCCTCTATATCAATATGCATGCTGGCAAAACAAAACAAAACCATCTTTGTTAGCAGGAAACATAATCATGATTTTCAGTCATTTCACGATGAGCCTACTCATTTGAAGACTTAATAGTGCAGCGTTCTAAGGATTTGTGATTTCATTGGTGTGAGCAATACCAGTGGGTTGTCTTTCTGAGTTAGTTTGCCAATCTTCTGATCCCAAGCCTCTTCAAATTTAGCTTGGCTAGTCCTCTGACAAAGCTTCGGCGTTACGTCTTCAAGCTCATGTATATGTTTTCTAATCTTTTATGATGAGCCTCAGAGCATTTTATTCTGCTGACATACCTTTTAAGAACCTAGAATAAATTTTATGACATAATAAAAGAATAGAGTTGGATTTTAATGGAAAACAAAAATAATAATTCTTCTAATTTTCAATTAAAATTATGATTTCAGTGCAGGGAACCAGATCAGCACTTCAAACCTTATCTGAAGGAATTTTTACCCAAGCGTTTACATTTTGCGAAGAATGATAGAATTGAACCCTTACTATTCTACTTAGATCCTCAGTGGCAACTTGCACTGTAAGTTCTTCCTTTATGTTCTCTTTAATGCCTTCTATGAAGTAAGGAAATAAAATTATGAACAGTATTGTAGATTATTGTGGTAGATTTTTCAAGTAGTGAGGATAGTTAGTATTAGAATAACAATGGAAAACATTGAAGTTTTGTGAAGAGCTTTATGTGCATCATCTTATTTTTAATCAAAGGAGGTATCCTTTTGAAGTAGGTACTATTATTAACCCCATTTTACAAATTAGGAAACTGATGCTGAGAGAAGTTAAAGGACTTATAGTGAGTACTAATAACATTAATAATAGCTAGCATTTACATTGTGCTTTTAGGTTTGCAAAACTCCTTACATTTTGTCTCATTTGATCCTCACAATAATCTTATAATATTGATGTCATAATTTATGATTTTACAAATAAGGGCTGAGTGACTTTTCCGGAGTTATGCAGGTAGTAAGTATTTTGAGGCAGATTTTGAACCCAGAGGAAGAGAACCTAAAAGTGGGAAGGCCAGAAAGATGCTGGTGAGGTAATAATATCTAGATTATGATGTTGTCTGTTGGAAATAAAAGGAGAGGGGATGGGCCATTACAAAATAAAAATCAGCAGGACTGATGGAAGTAGGCATAGTTAAAATTGTTACTGGCATTCTGGTTATTAAAGGAAAATTGCAAAAAAAATGTCTGATGAGGAAGAGAAGAACATGGAAGAGAGAAGAAGAAGAGATTAAAGTGGTTAATCATGTATTAGCAGAGTATTCAAAATACAGATGTTTATAATGATGTTCCATCACTTTAGGATGTAATGAGTCCTTGGAAACAACATGAAAGTTAACTTCGTTGATATCTTACCCATTATTTGGAATTTTCTTTGTACTTAAATACAATTTTTGTATTTCATTAATTTCTATTCCTTAAAACATTGTATTGCAAGTAGTTTCAAGCCCATGCAGTTGGGTCATAAATTGCATAAGGACAAGAATTGTGCCACCTGTTTTATACCCCCACCTCAGAGCACTTTAACAGAGCTCTGTGTTATCTGGACCACTCAATGAAAATTAATCAATTAAGTAACATTACTGATAAACCAAGACCTAAATCATCAAATTATGCAATGGCCACCATGTAAAGAGTAGATGCCATATGTGGCCATTTTCTCAATCCAAGATGAATTTAAATAGCAAACCAGGAGTCAGATAGTGGTATTTTAGTCAGAATCATGTGGTCTATTAATTCTATACTAGAGGCAACTAAATAGTACAGTGGCTAGAATACTAGTCCCAGAGTCAGGAGAGCCTGTGTTCAAATTTGGCCTCAAACACTTACCAGTCTTCTGCTTCGGAATGAAATTAGTAAGGTAAAGTTAAAAACAACAACAACAACAACAAAAAACTACCATAGTAGATTTGGCAGGGTTGAGGGCAAAGAGGGAGAAGATAGGAAGACAAAGGAAATAATCTCTCTTTTATTCAATCGATTAATAAGATGGTGTAGAAAAAGAAAATGAAACTTTTATAGCAGTTTTTTAAAAAAGCTAATTCATTGATCAGTTCTATATCTTTTAGTAGGTCCTTATTTTTAGACCAATCAGCCAGTGAAGCATTTATGAAACAGCTACTCTATGTCAGACACTGTAAATGTAAAAATTTCATTCTTGTTATATAACACGTCAATACTTTATATTAATTGATGCATCTATATCAAAATTAGGAATCCAACAGAGAGAAAACATTGTGGATCTGGATTCCATGGCTCAGATAATACATTCTCAAATATGCAAGTAAGTGAAAATATTCTCTCTCTTTGCCTTTTCAAAAAGAAGAGATTATTTGATGAATAATTGAAAACATTTATACCAATTTAAGGAAGCCTGAAATATAAAAATCCAAACTTGCAAAACAAAATGTAGCATGATTCTGTTTTGCAAAAATATTTTAAAAAACCCTTTAAAAATAAGTTCCTCTTGTGGACTTAAAATGATTTGATTTACATGTGACTTTGCAGGAGGGGCTTAAAGTAAGCCATCCCTCTTTTAAAATTTTCAAATCTTTCTTGCTTTATTTATTACTTGTGGGATGATGGGAAAATCACCTGACCTTTCTAAACTCCTGTCTTTCTAATTGGAAAAATAGGGATAATAACAGTACTTCTCTCACAAGGTTATTGTGAAGATCAAATGATGTTTAAGAGATGCTGTGAATGTCTTAAAGTACTTATGCTCTCATTCTGGCTGTACCACTCACTTGACTTTTCTATTTTTGGAAAAGATATCCCCATTCTTTCAGTCCCAAAGGTTTGCTTCTAAGGAGTTATCTTCAGCTCCCTATTCTCATGTTCACTGAACATTTCTAACAATCTTCTCTTTCCTCAATTCAATAAGTTGCCTAGTATTGTTAATTCTAGTCCTATAGCATTTTTCACATCTGTCCTCTTCTTTCTACCAATGACAAATTGTGTTCTGGTAAGTGTTTAACCCTCCAGAAAAAAGTAAACTTGACATACTTTCCAATTTAATTTACTTTATATTAGTTAATAATTATAATGTAATTATATCTAATTTGTATTACATAATAATGCATTAGTAACAATGCATAATGAATGACAATCTAATAATTAAATTATTCAAGTTATTAAATTAATTCTCCAAATTATCACCAATATATTAATATTATAGTTATTTGATATTTAACTATTAATTTAGAATTATATTAATAACATTATAATTTTGTATTATAAAATATAAATATAAGCTATATTATAAAATACTTTATAGAATACTAAAAACACAATAATATAATGAATTAATCATTATTGACATTTTCTCCATCATTTTTTAAAGTTTTTAAAATTTTTTTAAAGATTTTAGGAGTCAACCAAACAAAAAATGCTCCAGTTTGTAGCCTTTGCTAATTTCTAAAATGCAAACACTTGCACTGAAAATTTTAAAAATAGCTGTTGCTGCCTCTTAGTTCACATCTTTATCACTTATTGCTTGGATTGTTGTGATAGTCTTCTAAATGATCTCCTTGATGCAAGTTTTCCCCCCTTTCCATTCTATATTCCACACAGTTGCTACAGTGATTTTTTTAAAGTAAAGATTTGATGTTTTGCTCCTCTATTCAATAAAGAACAGTGACTCCCTATTACTTTGGAGTCAAATGCAGTTTCCTCTTTAACATTTATAATCTTTTTCAATCTGCCTCCAGTCTCACTCTTTGGATAAATTAAACTGGCCTCACTGGAATTCCTTATATATGATCCTCGATCCCCCCATTTTTGTGCTTTTGCACTGCTCCCCATATTTTGGAATATACTCCCTCCTCACTTTCACTTCTTTGAATCTCTTCTTTCCTTTGAAACTGTCAGACCCAAGAACCAGTTTCCACATGATATTTGTTATAATTCTCTTGATCATAGTGACTCCTCTATCTGAAATTACTTTGTATTTATTTTGTGTAAATCTCCTCCCTTCTAGAATGTATGCTTCTTAAGGGTAGAGAGTTTTTCATTTTGGTCTTTGAATTTTTAGTGCTTAGACAATACATGGTAGGCACTTAATAATGCTTGATTAATCAACCTTTGGCAAATTATTTAAAATTTTTGAACTTTAGTTTTCCCATTTATTAAATGATGATAATAATAATAATAATAATATTCCCATCTATCTTATAGGATAGTTTATACTAAGTAGATCAGTGTAAGATATTGTTATTATTAATATTAAAAGATATTTCTTTATTGATTGATATTTTCCTTATAACCTTCCACTGACTCTACAAATGAGTTATTAAATTAAATACTATACATGAAAACTCTTATGGCACATTTCAATGTATTTTAATATTAAATATTTTTCCTTTTTTTCTTTTTTGCTGAAACTTAGGCCTTCTTCATTGCCTATGGACCCGCATTTAAGCATAATACTAAAGTTGAACCCTTTGAAAACATTGAAGTTTATAACTTAATATGTGGTAAGTTTCAACTGATTTATGATTTCTGAGCCTTTACTTAGAATTAAAGTATAGTTAATAAGGCAGTTTATGAATACATATTGAGTGGTACAGTATACATGTTTTTGGAACAAACTCTGATATTTTTACTTCCCTCTTCACTCTATTAACAAATATTTATTAAGTTGCAGATATAGGGGAGACATGTGCAAAATTAAAGAGTAGGGATATGGAAGATCATGTTTTGGGGGAAAGTAGAAGACTAATCTCAGAATTTTAGGGGTACAAATTATTTTCAGCAGAAAATTTTATAAACAAGTATAGTGTCAAATCTTTTCAAGTTTCCAATAAAAGTAGTGTAGTTAAAATCCACCAAGAAATAAATGAAAGCAGTATAAATACCTTGATTTTTCTCCTTGCACAGATCTTATAAAAGTTTATATGCATTTGATTTTAAGAATATAACACAATTACTGAGCACAGTGGCAGAGACCTTTAATTCCTGCTATTTAGGAGACTGAAGGTGGATTGCTTTAACTCAGAAGTTCTGAGTTGCAGTAGGCTAAGTCCACTGAGGGTACATACTAAATACAGCACCTAAATTATGAGCATCCAGAAGCAGGGATCCACTACACTTCCTAAGGAGAAGGAAACTAGCATGGGTCAGAAATAGAGCAGGTAATAGTTCTTGTGTGGGGATCAGGCATATGAATGGTCACCATACTTCTGGGGTGGGTGAGATAGGAAAGCCCAGTCTCAAAAAATGTCATTTAAGAAAGATCTATCACTTCCACCTTCTTTAATATTGAATTTATTTCAAATCATTACAGATTTACTGAATTTGAAACCAGCTCCAAATAATGGAACACATGGAAGTCTTAACCATCTTCTGAAGGAACCTGTTCACATACCAGAGCATCCCAAAGAAGTGAGCCATCCAGCAAAATGCCCTTTTACAAAGAAAACAAGAGACAACCTCGGTTGTTCTTGTGACTCGGTAAGGAGGCTGAAGATACTCATCAGAGTGTTATAATTTTGCAGTGTCCAAAATAATGTAGAAGGCAATTTGATGCATGTTTAATGATGAAATAAAAATCTGATGATGTAGGAAATAGATTTATAATTCTTGGAAAGTTGGAATTTTTTGTTGTTGTTGTTTTAGTTTTTGGGGTTGACATCCCAGTTTTGTACTTTGACTTTTGTGTTTTTTTTTCCAGTGGTTTGCTCTAATCTTATTAAGATGAAGGAGAGAAGTCATTATTATACAGTGGAGTATATTGCATTGTATGCTATTAGAGTCAGAGACAGAGAGAGACACAGAAATAAAGAGAACATGAGACACAATTAAATAGAATATCATCTTTATTTTCTGTGTTGTCATTTATGTTATTAAGTTGAGGGAGAAGAGAGAAAGGGTTTATTTGGCAACAAATTTAATGCATTTTACTTGCCTTCTATTACATGTTTATTGTTAAGGGCCTGCACAGGTGATTAACATGTGATGAGATATTGTAGAAAAAGTGGAATAATCATCTATAAATATATTTAGAGGCTGCTTTCCTTTTTTCTGCTAGCCTCTAGTCTGACTAAAATTTGTGAAAATGGTGGGAAAAGAGGCAAATAGAGGTGGCATGTAATAACTAGTTTTCGATTTATGTATTTCCAATGTTTTACTTATCTTAAAAGCATAATTATGAAATTTTTATGGAATTCTAATCATTCACAATAGCATTTTCCCACAGAAGACTTGAACTTCCAATTTTATACAGGATCAACATTAGTTAATTATGATATCCAGTTCTTACATTTTAACTATAAATTGTGATAATTTTAGAAATTTATGTAAATTTCTAATTTTGTTTTTCAAAAATTTAGGTTTCATCCATAGTGGATTTTCAATCAGAGTTAAATATGACCACAGAAGAAGGTAAGAGAGTTTTGTTTTGATGTAAAATAAGAATAAATACAGAAGTGAATTTTTAGTTAGCAGCATAAGAAACATAGGAGTTTCTTACAGAAAAGTCTCAGAGAGAAGCCTCTACTATTAATGTCCCTACCTGGTATAACACAGAGATTTCTTTGTTTTGGACAGTCTAGACTATTAGTCATAAGGGGGACAGGAATATTTACACTGGAAATAGTGAGCGATATCATATTTAGTGGGAACTGAATCACTCTTTATAACCACAGGGAAGATATTTTGAAGATGTGTGATACTTAATAATAAAGTCTCAGATGATGGCCATCAATAGCTTCTTCTAAGACTTCTATGTCCATGGGATACTGTGCTAGGCATCAGGGGCCATGTTAAAGTTAGTGTACCTAAAGTTGGGCTGATAAACATCTGAATAAAAATTAGGAATCTTCAAATGACTGATTTTTAAAAATCAACTTTTATCTGTGCATTTGGTGTAATTTAGATGAAGCTTGAATTAATTTAAACATCAATCTTCTAAACATTCTGAGAACACTGGGGGCTACTGAATTCTCAACTTTAAATCTGATAGTGTCTGATTTTCTTGTATGGAGATTCTGTTGCTTCAATTTCCTTTTTAATGTAATTGTGCTTTTCAGATTATATTTTGATCAGAATTTTTAGTTAGCCTATGAAGTTTGTCTTATATTTCCAATGTGCTGGATGGTAGAGTCAAGATCTAAAAGGATGTCAGAAATCTGATCAGAAATCTTGACTGAATTGAATAAGGTGACAATTCATAGGAATAAATAAATGTAAAGTCTTATATTGGTTCAGAGGTCACTTGCTCATTTAGACGTGGCTAGACAAAGTGAAAAAGAATTTTAATTATTTTTGTAGCTCTTTAAAGTTCTCAAAGTTATTTTACAAATATTAACTTATTTAATCCTTGCAACAATCTTGGAAGGTAAGTTCTAATACATTCTACAGATAAGGAAAGTGAGGCAGACAAGAGAAAGGGAACACACATTTATATAGTGTCTACTATGTGCCAGATGCTATGCTAGGTTTTTACAAATTTTATCTCATTTGATCTTCACAACAGTCCTGAAAGGGAAATGCTATTATTACCTCCATTTTACAGTTGAGAAAATAGAATCCAACAGAAGTTAAGTAACTTGCTCAGAGTCACACAGCTAGTTAGTGTCCAATGGGAGATCTGGACTCATGTTCTTGACTTCAGGTTCAACGCTGCACTCCCTAGTTGCCTTATGCCATTTTTGTGGAAAGCAAGTGCAATGAGACAATAATGTGACTTGACACAACAAAAATCAATGATCTGAATTGGAAGTTAAGAGAATAGTTGTAAGTGTAGCCCATGTTAGGTATAAATATTGGGATTGGACCTTTTATGACATTGGCATAAAGAAGAAAGAAACTTCCCCAATACCAATGGAGTTTGGTATATTTTCTTTGACTTAGAGTTCCTTAGGACAGATAGAGTTAAATGACTTGTTCAGTATCCCATAGCCAGTATGTATCAGAGTAGCCTGGAATAATAGAAGAAAAATATTTTTCTAATACATCATTATGATGACAGGAGGTTAGATTTGGTTCTTAAAACCTATGTCAGTGGAAAGCAAAAACCATTATGGCTTTTATAAAGTTAGCAAACAAAGCAAAGCAAAGCTCCAAGTTATAGTTCCAGTGATGTTCTGTTGTCTATAGACCAGCCTACCTAAATTGAGAGAGGTTTCTCACAAGGTTAGCCACAGCATGATACATATTTTTGTTTGTTTTGCTCATAGACATCCTCAAAGATCACCTACTAAGCCAGAAAGGGACTACAAGAGGCATTTATAGATGGAATCCCCATCCAGACCAAGTCAGGGTCCTTGAAGTATTGAAGAAATATAGTATCCAGATTGAAAGAAATTGTCATCCCCCTATAATTTGCCTTATTTAGGTTATGTCCAGATTATTGTGTCTCAGTCTGAGGGTTATGTTTTAGGAAGGGCATTAATAAGATAGAGTGTATCTGAAGGAGAATAAACAGAATGGTGAGAACTGGCAATCACTCCATATAAATATTAGTTGAAGGATGTAGGGACTCTTATCCTAAAGAAGACAGGAAATAGGATGGCAAAATAACTGTCCAAGATTTGAAGGGCTACTATTTTTTGAAAGATTAAACTTGTTTTACTTGGCCTCAAGAGGGTAGAAAATCAAGATGAGTAGAAGATAGATTTTTTTCTCTTCTCTAAGGGAAAAAAAAAAACTTCCTAACATTGATGTTTAAAAGTAAAATTGATATTCTCATTGCACATCATACTACTGAGGAAGATTTTCAGCTAAATCTGGATGACTACAACAGTAATTGGGGGATGTCATAAAAAGGGAATTCCTTCTCATATACAGATTATGTTAAGTGACTTTTAAGATCTTTGCCAAATCTAAGATTCTATAATTCATTAATTTTTAGTTTCACAGTTGCTAACCTATATGCTGTATAATTTGGTTATCCACAAAAAAAATCACTTTCTACCCCTCACCCCCTCAAAAAAACTAGTTTATTTTCAGATGTTAAGAAATTGTCGTTCTAGGATAGGTCAGAAAGCTAGGAAGAATTAATATTAAAGACCATCAAATTTGACAATAATAAAGAACAAAGGAGTTTGGAACATTTCATAAACCCACTTTGAAACGGTCTTACTTAATGAAGCATATACTAGTAAATTTGGATTTTCTAAAGCCACAGTGGTTTGTTATTCTTGTTTTCTTTTTATCTGTTCATAGGCATAAGATACAATGATCTTTTTAAAAATGTTTAATAATGTAACTATTTACAAAAAGTTTAGAGCATTAAAGCTGACTTCCAAATTGGGATAAACAGAGTCAAATAGGAAATGAATGTATATGGAGAAAATATTTTTCACTTTTGCAGATATACTAAAGGTATTAAAATGGTAACTTTGTCCTGTTTTTTTTTCCTTCTTAGAAAAGGTGATCAAGCGTAATATCCTGCCCTATGGAAGGCCTAGGGTACTCCAAAAGAACAGCACTTTTTGTCTTCTTTATCAACACCAGTTCATAAATGCATACAGCCGTGACATCACGATGCCGCTGTGGAGTTCCTATACTGTTGACAAAAATGCAAGTATATGTGACTGTGATGTGCCCCTCCTCAAAGATGGCTTAAATTTTAGGCAAAATAATAAGGAAACCTTTGTTCATAGTCCATCTTACTTTATAACCAAAGACTGAGATCTAGGGGATTTGTATCCCAGTCAGTCTCAGCTCTTCTTTCTATGGTCTAGGTGATCGGGGGCCAATTGCTTAACTTAAATTCTCAGAGACTTGGCTTCCATGTCTGGAAAATGAAGAAGTTAGGTTAGATATCTGAATGTTTTACCTAATTGTAGCATTCTCTGAGACTCAAATAGACTTTGTCTTTAATTGATTCTATGACCTTGTGAAAGCGATTTAACATCAATTTTTTCATCTCTAAAATTAGGTGTTTGGTCTAAATAATTTCTAAAGTCCCTTTCAGCTGTAACATTCTAAAATTGTCTTTTTAAAGTACTGATTGATACCTATGGAGTCAATCTGGTTTAGTTGGGTAGACTGACCAGGAATTTGCCTGAATTGTAATCTTTTCATTCACTTATTCACTCAGCAGTTAGTTATTTAGAGTATAGTATGTGGCTAGCACTTCACTGTATATATCAACTTAGTTGTCAAATAATGCTGTTTCTATCCTTAATGTCTTACGTCTAGAGCCTTCCCTTTTCTTCTTTTTCAACTATACTAGGTCAAGTTCTCATGCTTTCTTGCCTAGATTATTAACCTACTAACATGTCTCCCCATCTCCTGTCTATCAGCTTTCTATTCTGTCTTCCATACTACTGCTCAAGTAATCTTTTAACTTCCTACATACTGCTGTGATCATGTTACTCCTCTGCTCACAAATCTTTGGGGAGCCAGTAATAACTGACTAATAAATAATGTACCTCTGGATTTGACATTCAAGGTCCCTAACAGTCTAGAACTATCTTATATTTGCAACTATGTCATGCTTCACATATTCTATGCTAACAATAGATTACTCTTTGTTTTCCATTCTCATGTTGTCCTCTTCCATCTGTGTGTTTCACTTCTCCATTCCATCCATTCATCCATCAATCAATCAACACTTATTAAGTGCCTACTATGTACCAGGTACTGTACTAAGAGCTGAGGATACAAAAATAACAAAAAGACAGTCCCATCTCTCAAGGAACTTACAGTCTAATGAGGGAGACAACATGCAATGAAATATATGTACATATGTACAAATATATGTATATAAAGAATAAATAAAATGTAACAGTAGAGGCAGTTAAGCTATGTTGGGAAATACTATAAAAAGTAGAGTTTTAGTTGAGGCTGAAAGGAAGCCAGAGAAGTTAGTAATAAGAGGAAAGGAAGAAGAGAATTTCTGGCATGATGGATGGCCAGAGAGAATGGCCAGAGTCCAGAGATGGACCATCTGGTTCATGGAACAGCCAGGAGGCCAGTGACACTGGATCAAAGCATATGTGTTTAGGAGCAAGGGATAAGAAGACTAGAATGGAAGGAAAGGACTAGATTCTTAAGGGCTAAATGCTAAACATTTTTTATGTTTGAATGCTAAACAGAACATTTTTCTATTTTCTCCTGGAGGCAATAGGAAGTCATTGGAGTTTATTAAGTGGGGAGTTTGTGTGTGTGTGTGTGTGTGTGTGTCTGTCTGTCTGTCTGTCTGTGTCTGTGTGTGTGAGAGAGAGAGAAGGAGAGAGAGAGGGGCAAAGAGAGAGAAAGGAAGAGGTAGAGAGAGAGAGAGAGAGAGAGAGAGAGATCTGATTGGACCTACACTTTAAGAAAATCACTTTAATGGAAGAATGGAGGATATATTGGAGCATGGGAAGAGTTGGGGCAGGCAAATGCACCAGCAGGCTGTTGAAATAATATAGGTGTGACAGATGTTGAAGCCTCAGAAGAGAGAAGGAGACATATTCAAGAGAGATGATGCAAAGGTGAAATCAGCAGACCGTGGCATCCAATTGGATGTGGGAGTGGGAGAGATAGTGAGAAATCCAGGATGATTTATAGGTTGTGAGCCTAAAAGACTAAGAGGATGGTGTTACCCTCTGTAGTAAAAGGGAAGGTAGGTAGGGTAGGGGAAAGATAACAAGGTCTGCTTTGGTCATATGGAGTCGAACATGTTTACTAGACATCCAGTTCATGATGTCTAAAAAGCAGTTGGAGATGTGAGGAGTAGCAGTAGAGTAGTATAGAGAGTAGAGAGTAGGAAGGGAGGCATAAAAAGTAAATATGGGCATCATTAGCATAAAAGATGGTACTTAAATTAATGGGGGCTGATGAGATCACCAAGTGACATAGTACAGAGGGAGAAGAGAAGAAGGCCCAGTACAGAACCCCAAAGGGTGCCTGTAGTTAATTAGAGGACTTGATCTGAAGGAAGATCTAGGGAAAGATACTGAGGAGTGGCCTGAGAGGAAGGAGGAAAAACAGGAGAGTGGTGTTCCTAAGACCTAGAGAGAGGTGAGTAGCAAGGAGGACAGAGATCATCTCTCAAAGTCTTTCTCCTCCAGTTGCCAGTTCAGAGCTATATGAATCAGACTTTGTTCATGAAGCCTTGTTCAACCCCTCCCTGGTAAAAATGACCTCTATCTCCTCAAATTCTCATGACATTTGCCTCTAGCTTTTCTTTAAGTTTATCTTATTTTGTTCATTAGGATAGTTTCTCTGCAGAAGACTTTTCAAACTGCTTCTACCAGGACCATCGAATACCTCCAAGTCCCATCCGGAAGTGTTCATTTTATAAAAATAATCCAAAGCTAAGTTATGGATTCCTCTACCCTCCACGTGAGTGTAATTTTAATTAAAAAAAACTCTTTTAGACCTAGAGTACATTATTATGTTATTTGAGTCTATTTGCTTAAAAGATAATTGTTAGAAGTATGATTTTTGGAAATTTAATAAAGGTTTGAACTGTGTAATAATATTTTGACATGTAATAGCTAGGTCAGTGCTGACAACATAGATATGATTGTTTCTTCTGCTTTCCTATGTAAAGCTTAGGAGAAAAGTTAAGGTAGGTGCTATATCTAGAGCTGGAAGAGACCCAAGAATTCATTCAATTCAATTTGCTCATTCTTATTGTTGTTCAGTCTTTTCAGTTGTATCTGACTTGGTGATTCTATTTGGGATTTTCCAGGCAAAGATAATGGAATGGTTTGCCATTTTCTTTCTCAGCTCATTTTACAGATAAGGAACTGAATCAGAGTTAAGTGACTTGCACAGGGTTACATAGCTAGTAAGTGTCTGAGGCCAGATTTGAATTTAGGAAGATGAGTCTTCCCATTAACAGGCCTGACACTCTATCCATTGTGCCACTTAGCTTCCCTGTATCCCCTCATTCCACAGATAAGGAAATGCTGGCCCAGGGAATTTAAGTGATTTGACTTAGGTCCACAGCAATAGAGGTGGTATTTGAACCCAAGTTTTCTGACTCTAAAGTTACTGATGTTTTAAAAAATTGTATTATGCATGTAACCATGGAAAAATATAATACATTTATAAAAGAATTGCTGAATAAGCAAAAATGAAATGAATAAATAAACAGATGAATAAAGAAAAAAGGAAAAAATTGTACCATGCTGGCTTCATAGATGGTGGAAAGAAAGCATGGAAGCTTTTAAAATAAAAAAAAAATTGTATGCTTGAAAAGTGGTTATAAATGTCCATGGCAGAAAGGTAAATTATTCTTAAAATGAAGGAGTTTTCAGTATATTGGCTCTGCACTGATGATATTATATCATTCTGGCAACACATTTTATAAAGAAGTCTAAATGAAAAAAATTGCTAATCCTATTGGCTAGCATAGCCTGAGGCAACTCTTCACTATACTCACTGGAGTGACTATCTTAGATCTGTACTTGGCAACTATATCATAAAATAGACTCAAGGTCTATTATTAGAATTATGTAGGAGAACTTTGTGTAAAAAAAAATTCCAAAGTCAATTTGCTGTCCATTGTATTTTTCTGGATACTCAGTACTTTTCTAAACCCAAGGGGTAGGTATATGTGTATATATGTCTTCTCCTCAATCAGGAATGGATCTTAGATTAGGGAGGGATGGCTGTCAATATGATTAATTTATTTGAGTGATGGCTATCAAGGACTCATTTTTTTTTATCAAAGAATATTATTGACAACAGGTAATAGATGACCCTTGCTCCTTTTTTTTTTTTTTTCTCCCAAAAAACCTTCCCTTCCCTCGTGGCAGAAGGATGGTAAGGGCTAGGCTATGGGAGTTAAATGACTTGGTCAGGGTCACATAGCTAGGCAGTGTCTGAGGCCAGAGTTGAATCCAGGACCTCCTGTCTCTCTATCCCTTGAGCTACCTAGCTGTTCCTAGCAATTAATTTTATTTATTTTAATTTTTTTATTTTAATAACATTTCAACATAAGTTCTCTGAAGTTATATATGTATATATAAAACTATGTTTTACTTATTTCTATTTATCAGTTCTTGTTCTGGAGTTAGACATACACAAGTCATTCTTCAAGCAATATAATGCTATCTTGGTTCTGCTTGTTTTACTCTTCATAATTTCATGTAGGTCTTTTCATGATTTTTTCTCAAAATTAAATGGCTTGTCATTTTTAAAATCTTTATTTCTTTTTATTTTTTTTTAAACCCTTGTACTTCGGTGTATTGTCTCATAGGTGGAAGAGTGGTAAGGGTGGGCAATGGGGGTCAAGTGACCTGCCCAGGGTCACACAGCTGGGAAGTGGCTGAGGCCAGGTTTGAACCTAGGACCTCCTGTCTCTAGGCCTGACTCTCACTCCACTGAGCCTCCCAGCTGCCCCCATCTTTTCATTTTTAATAACAAATTTCCACATAAGTTTTCTAAAGTTATATGATCCAGAATTTCTCCTTCCCTTCTTCCCTCCTCCCTCCCAGAGCTGACAAGCAATTCAATCTGGGTTATCCATGTATTATCAAACAAAACATATTTCCATGTTATTCACTTTTATAAGTGAACAATATTATAAAACCAAAAGAAGTGATAAATCATATGTTTTCATCTGCATTATTACTCCAATAGTTCTTTCTCTGGAGGTAGAAAATATTCTTTTTCCTAAGTCTCTCAGAACAGTTCTGGATCATGGTATTGCTTTTAGTAGAAAAATCTATCACATTTGATCTTTCCACAATATTGCTGTTACTGTGTACAATGTTTTCTGCTTATTTCACTTTGCATCAGTTCATGTAGTTCTTTCCAGCTTTTTCTGAAATCATCCTGTTCATTCCTTATAGCACAATAGTATTCCATCACTGTTAAATCTCACAATTTGTTCAGCCATTCCCCAATTGAAGGACATCCCTTTAGTTTCAAATTCTTTGCCACCACAAAGAGAGCATATATATATATATATATATATATATATATATATATATATATATATATATATATATATATATATATTTAACAAATCGATCCATTCCCATTTTCTGGCACTTAATTTAAAAAATATCTGTCTTTTTTTTTTTAACCAAGGTAGAAATGAATTAATGCAGAGACCTTAAAAAAGTCTCAAGTATGTGATTTTATTTTTTTTAAGGACTATTACTAAATGAAAATTTGGGGAGTTTGCCCAAGGCTTTGTCTTATTCTGAGAATATATTTTAGGTCTAAAGTGATAGTCAACTTTATTTTTTTTCTCATTTCTGAAGTGATCTTTCTAATATTATTATTTTTATTTTTCTTATTTTCAGAACTTACTAAAGGCTCCAATAACAGACATCATGAAGCCCTGATTACTAGTAACATAATACCAATGTACCAGAGTTTTCAAGGTAAAAATTACCTAGCACAAACTTTATTATTTTGCAATAGTGACAAATATAACTTATTTAATACATTATATATATTCCTGAAAATTCTTGTCTGGCTTAATTTTTTTTTGGGTAAGTTAGATCAATTTTAAACATGGCAAGAGAACTTTTATGATTTAAAGAACAAATTATAGGGGAGTTATTTGCTGCACATATGTTTCACCATGGAGATAATAATATTATATTTAGGTCTTGTTTATGGCTTTAAATAACTTTATGTAAATCCCCAGCTGACTCATACCACAGCTGAGTAGCAGGTAGTACAGATATTAGCATCCTTAGTTTACAAATGAGGAAATAGGCTCATTGAAGTTTTAACCAAGAGATCTTATAACTCTAATTTCTGTGCTCAGTAAAGCACACACACATATGATAGTCACACATAGACCCACATAGTAGCATATGTGTATGATAGATATGCTATTTTAATGATAGATTTTCTATTTTAAATTAGCTATTTAAATTTCTACCACATTATTATAATTTGTAATTCTCAACATTTTTCTTCTTCTTGGTTTAGTCATATGGAATTATTTCCATAATATCCTACTCCCAAGATATGCTGGAGAAAGGAATGGAGTCAATGTAGTCAGTGGCCCTGTGTTTGACTCAGATTACAATGGATTGTATGATACTCCAGAGATCCGAAAACAGTAAGAACATGTTTCTTCTAGCATATATACTTTATATTTTTCTTAACTCAGCAATAACAGTAACTAACAGTGATACTGCCAATCTTTTTTAGTCAGTGTCATGATTTTCCTTTTGGAATTAATTGGGACTTATGTTTTATGGCATAGATAACTGGCTTTTGAATTATATCTTTTTGAAAAAAAATTCAGCTCCATAGATTTAGGAAGGCAATTTTACCTTTGAACCTCTCAATATTGGCTGAACTTTATTATTGCTCCAATTAAGAGAT
The DNA here is from genome assembly GCF_016433145.1 of Gracilinanus agilis. NCBI lineage: Eukaryota > Metazoa > Chordata > Mammalia > Didelphimorphia > Didelphidae > Gracilinanus > Gracilinanus agilis. Next base: position 388,805,655 of record NC_058133.1, read on the forward strand.
GAATAAATAGAAAAATCTGAGGCAAGCATCTTAGCTTGAATAAGTGGTTGAAAATAGAAAGTGCTCTAGAGTGGGACCTGAATTTTGAGTTGCATTTCTGGTAGGTCAGGAAAAGGACTCCCAGGAGAAACATAAAAACCTCATGTTTAAGTCATGTCCTGTTGGCTCATCACTAGAATAACGGAAAGGCAAGATTTCTGGGGATTAACCAGTGATCAATAGGTGTGATTTTTAGCTTGGAGTAGCTGGAAGGGAGTATAGAAAATTAGGAAGTCTAGAGGCCAACAGTAAACTAAAAACACTCAGTCAGGAAAATGGAAAGGATGTAGTACCATAGTACAAAGTTCAAAGTTAGAAGTTGTGGTCAAAGAGATGCTAGCTCAATGGGGTAGGCAGGTAATTAGGGTCTCTATTTCATAAGCAGAAGCCAATGAGTTCCATAGAGAGTAGAACTGGGAAAATGGCAAAAGAGAACAGAGACTAGTACTTTGGATATCACAGCCCAAGCCTCATTTGGTGATCCCTGGACACTAGCCGTACCAAACAAATCAATCAGTTCACATTTATTAAAAGCCTACCATGTCCTAAGTATGCATATTTCATCATTAGTCTTTTGGAATCACGAATGCTCGTTGTGTTGACCATAATTTTTACAGCTGGCAAAATTATTTATTTTTTCAGTATTATTGTTACTGTATAAGTTGTTCTTTTGGTCATGCACTTTTCTAAAAGCCCTCAGTATTGTTTATTTTATGATGTTTATATAATATAAGTTGTTCTGGTTCAGCTGACTTTACTCTTATCCTATTAATTTAAGTCTTTTCTATCTCTTTGAAAGCATTTATTTCCTTATTTCTTAAAACACAATAGCATCCCATCATATTTATATACTACAACGTATTCAGCTATTCATAAATTGTTGTACATTCTCTTAGTTACTGCTTTTTTGCCAGCAAAAAAAAAAGTTACTGCTAGAATATTTTTGTAGCTATAGGACTTTTTCCTCATTTAAAAAACACATTTTTAGGCATATCTGGGTCAAAGGTACACATTATTTAGTAATGTTTTTGGTCAAGTTTCATATTGTTATCCAGAATGGCTTTGCCCTTTCAAAGATCCACCAGCTCTCTATATGCCTTTCTTCCCCACATCCCCTCCAACATTTACCATTTCACTTTTTTTGGTTATCTTTGACATCTGATGGTTGTGTGAAATGGAATCTTAGAATTGTTTTAATTTATATTTCTCAAATTAGTAATGACTTATTGCCTTGTTTTTTCATGTGATTGTAGTTAGTCTTTTTTCCTCCTTGAAAACTTTTTGTTCATATCCTCATGCCATTAAACAGTTGGGGAATGGCTATTTTTCATATAAATTTGAATCAACTTCTTATATATCTTATAGATGAAATCTTTATCAGGGAAATGTGATAAAGTAATTTTTTTCTAGTTAATTGTTTCCATTTAATCTTACCTTTATTAGATTTGTTTGGTTGAAATCTTTTTAATTTTATGTAATTGAAGTTATTTGTTTTATATTCTCTTATACTCTCTGCTCCTTGTATAGTCATGAATTTCTTTCCTATACAGAGATCTATAGGTATAATACTTGAAGCAAAGATTTAGATGCATTTTTCAGTGGCATATGAGAAAAACTGAATTAAAAGATATTAACATTTAAAAAAAGAAATATTGATTATAATATTAGTTTTTATTAACAGAAATCTTGTTGTGAAGTCTGGCTAGAATAGCAGTGTTTTTACTATATAAACAAAGTACTAAGGTTTGACACAAAGGGGTAAGAAATAATTGATTATTAGAATATAGTATCATTAGGCTATATGAAAGGAAGTGAGATATTTCTTTAGATGTGTTCAAGAAAATATAGATTTCTTTTTAAGAACTTACAAAGGTATCAAAGGCTCTATAAGCAGTAGGGTGGTGAGAGCAAAAGCAGAAATGATGAATGTAAGAAGAAACTGCAGAGGTAGAAGAATCAATAAGATAAAACAACTGAGTGGATATAGAAAGTAATGTGGAAGTAAAGGTCAAAGATGCAGCTGTAATTTTGAGTCTGAGTGACTGATAAGATGATGATACCATTGATGGAAAATTTTATCATGGGTGAAATGTGAAAAGGAGAGACTGAAAAGGAAAAGGGCAAAAGAGATAGGTCCTTTAGGATACTATATTAGGAAGGAAGAGAGGCACAATTGGAGGGATTAGTGTTGAGAGGGTATTCTTTCTCCTCCAAAATAAAGAAAGAAGGATAAATTAACTCAAAGAAAAGGTTTTTTTAATTATCATTTTTTCCAGATTACGTTGACACAATTAAAAAAAAACACCACACCTTCTGTCTTAGAATCAATACTGTAAATTGGTTCCAAGGCAGAAGAGTGGTAAAGGCTAAGCAATGGGGGTTACCCAGAGACACAGAGCTATGAAGTATATGAGGTCATATTTGAACCCAGGACTTCCCATTTCTAGGCATGGCTCTCAATCCACTGAGTCACCTAGCTATACCTGATCCAATTTTTAGGAATTGTTTTCTGACATTTTGCAATCTGTTCTTTCCCAGGCAGGTAATAAATAGGTTGTACATATGTCTTCATATGATACATGTTTTACAACATGATGAAAGTGGAAATAAGACAAATATTGCTTACACTAGAGAAAAATTCATGGAAGAAATAAAGTGCTTCAATCTGCATTTGAATTCCATAAGTTCCTTCTATCATGGTAGATATCTTTTTTTCATGAGTCCCTTGTAGTTGTCCTAGATCCTATTATAATCATATACCACAACTTGTTTAGCCATTCTTTAACTCATGGATATCACCCTAGTTTCCATTTCTTTGCCATTACAAAAAGAAATGCAATAAATATTTTTGTACAAGTAGGTCCTTTTCCCCATCTTTAATCTCTTTGGAACACAGACTTAGTAATGGTATTGCTGAGCCAAGGAGTATACACAGTTTTATAGCCCTTTGGGCAGTGTTCCAGATTGCTGTTCAGAATGGTTGTATCAGTTCAGAGCTCCACCAACAGTGAATTAGTATCCCATTTTTTCCTCATCCCCCTAACATGTATCATTTTCCTTTTTTGTAAAACTAATCCAAGGTAGTACCTCAGAGTTGTTTTAATGTACATTTTTCTAATTAAGAGTGATTTGGAGCACTTTTTTATAAGAATAAAATAATTTTAACTTCTTCATCTGAGAATTTCCTGTTCATATCCTTTAACCATTTGTCAACGGTGAAATGTTTTGTATTCTTATACATTTGTCTCTGTTTTCTATATATTTGAGAAATGTCAGAATACTTGCTATATACATTTTCCCCCAGTTGTTCGCTTTTTCATCTTGGTTACATTGCTTTTGTTTGTGCAGAAACCTTTTAATTTAATGTAGTCGAAGTTATCTATTTTATATCTCATAATGTTCTTCATATCATGTTTGGACATAGATTCCTCACTTATCCATAGGTCTGTCAGGTAAACTATTTGGGGCTCTTCTAATTTGTTCATATCACTCTTTATTTCTAAAGCACATGTCCATTTAGACTTTACCTTGATATATGGCATGAGATGTTCATCTATACTAGTTTCTGCCATGCTTTCCATTTTTTCCAGCATTTTTTGTTGAATAGTGAGTTCTTTTTCTAAAAGCTTGGATTTGTGGTCATTTTCTACTGCCTGTTGTATGCCCAATCTACTCCATTGATCTACCGTTCTATTTCATATCCAGTACGAGATTATTTTTGATGGTTGTGACTTTGTAACATAATTTTGAGATCTGGTACATTTAAGCCTTCTTCATTTTTTTTTCATTAGTTCCCTTGATAGTTTTGGCCTTTGGTTCTTCCAAATGAATTTTATTACTATTTTTTCTAATTTTAAGAAATGTTTTTATGTAGTTTAATTGGTATGACACTGTATTCACAAACAAATTTTGGTAGAATTGTTACAGAAAGGTTTTGAGGTATAGACTTAGAGTTGAAAGTTAAAATGGAAAGATTAGAATTGATACTACAAAGGCAAGGGAGAGTGGTTGATATGACTGACCATTAAGATTGAGACTGTGAAAAGACTGATGTGAATTAAAACAATAATAACAGAGAAAAATATGTCTAATTTTATAGGATTACTATCACAGAAGAGAAAATGGAGTACAGGGGAGTGCTTTTTTTTTTGTTATCAGGCTAGTTCATCAAAGCAAGAAGACATAAGAGAAGATATACTATAGGCCTAGAAGCATAGTGTCTCAAGTATGAGGTTTTGCTGACATTCTTGCTATTGCAAGTATCTGTATTTCATACAAAGCTCTTTGGCTTGAAACTTCCCCTATTATACTTGGTTCCCTTCTTGGATATTGGGATATTGGGATATACTCTGGTTCACTTCTTGGATATTGGGATTGGTGAAGAAACTCTGATTCCTTTTACATATGGCCTGTGGCTTGTATTTTTTTCTTGAATTATTGAATCATGATGTGGACCAGATCCACTTTTTGCCAGGTCTGGATATATGGACTCCTTTGGGAGTTCAATAATATTGTCTGACATCTATTCAAATTCCATCTCCTTCTTGGCGTTGAGCTCAGAAGATGGCCACTGTTTGCCATGTTGTAAGACCCCAAGTAGACTCTGAAGACTTTGGAGCTTTTGAAATAATATTAATTGACAATAATTGGGCTTAATAGGTATAAAATTCCTAAAATACACCAAAGAACAATAGAAACTAGAAGTTTTGAGCTTGAATCTAGTGGTCATATTGAGCCAAAGAATGAAAGCAATTCCTACAGATGTCTTGGCCTCTTCCAGGGGAAAACATCCTGAGCAAAAATATATCAAAAAGTTGGCTGTGGCTATACATAGTAAGAAACTTGCTGTCATTTAGAAATCAGAGCTGATCGGGGGCAGCTGGGTGGTTTAGTGGATTGAGAGCCAGACCTAGAGATGAGAAGTCCTAGGTTCAGTTCTGGCCTCAGACACTTCCTAGCTATGTGACCCTGGGCAAGTCACTTAACCTCCATTGTCTAGCTTTTAGTACTCTTCTGCCTTAGAACAATATATAGTATTGATTCTAAGATGGAATGTAAGGGTTTAAAAAAAAAAAGAAATCAAAACTGAATAGGAAGAATATATTTAAAGACATTAACATGTATGCAATACTATGAATTATAAAACACTAACAGACTGAAAAGCACCCTGACAAATCTTGAAGAGTATCAAATAAAGCCCATTGTCCAAAGTCTTTATGAAAAGCTGAATATATTCACTCCAGAAAGTAAGACCTTCTTAAATCACATGACAAACATCATAAACCTTGAGAAGTGCTGTGGGATAAGCAGACCACTCTACTGAAGTGAAGCAATAGTGAAGTTGTTTATGAGTATACACTATTGGGTTTGTTCACTGTGAATGAAAATGCCTTTACTCTCTGGAGCCTGTTAAGTCATTGAGATCTAAGATCATCTCAAAAGGCCCTTTGACATTCATTCAGTCTATATCAATATGGCGGCAGAGGAGCATTGGACAAATGCCAAGTCATGCAAATTTGTTCGTGGAAACAAAGGGTAGCAATGTTATAGTGGAAATTTTTACAGCTTATTACCAACCACATAAGGATTATCTTTAGGGAGCCTGTATTTAGTAATTAGTGTAATTTAAGGAAGGAAACAGTAGAAATAGCTCAACAAATCAATATAGCCCAATAATCACTAAACTTTTAGTGCCTTAATACTTAGCAAGACATGATCTGATGACTAGAATTATATAGCAGACATTCACTGTCTTTCTTGGACTGGTACACAACAAATCCATACAAAAATTTTGTTCAGTCATTTCAGCTGTGTTCACTTCTTGGGTTTTCTTGGCAAAGATACTAGAGTAACTTCTGGTTTCCTTCTCCAACTCATAAAGAAGGTATTGAGGCAAATTAAGTGACTTAACCAAGATCACATAGCTAGTAAGTGTCTGAGGCCAGATTTGAACTCAGGAGAATGTCTTAACTGTCTCGAGCCTTGGCACTATATTCACTGTACCATCTACCTGCCCTTAAATGTCCTTGAAGAACTTGGCCAATTAATTCTGCTGGAAGTGGACCAATTAACCCATATTTGAACTATTACCCCCAATATCCAAGGGAATAAACATCAATTCATACAAATTAAAAAAAAAAAACTTCTTAAAAACTGTCACCATTGCAAACACTTGTAATTTCAAAGCTACATGGAATGAAAAACTTACAAAATATTGAAACCTGACTAAAGAGATCAAGATCACGTGGGAACCACCTTGGACTTATACAAAGGTTGCTTTCAGTGAGTCTACAGAATATTATATTTCAATGCCAACTAATTACAAAGAAGTTATTTTATTTGTGTAATAGCCTATAGAACACTGAATATAAAAGAAAGAGAGCAGAATAACACTTTATTCTAGGACTATTTCTATTTGTACCCTATTAAAAAAAGATGAGAATATACTAATATGTTTATGGTTTGCACATGGATTTATACTTGTCTTCAATTTCCTAATGATGAGAGCTATACAAAAATAGTAGGATGGCCTATATTGGAAAATAGTGTGCTTTCTCATCATTTCTGTTCAGTCTACTTGTTGATAAGTCCAGAGATGGCAATTCTATTATGTGTCCACTGGGGCAAAAATTGAAAGAAGCCTTTTTTATGACCCTCTTTCTTCCTAGAGGCTTAGTTCTACTTTTATATTTTTGTTTTAAAAGCAGAGAATCACAAGACTGCCATAAAAACAGAGCTCCAAATACTACCACAATCTTTTGGCAGGGGCAGAAGTGTTTACAAAATTGAACTTCTAGGAGATAGTGGTGAGGGAGTATATCGTATGATCTAGCTTTGATATAGTAAGAGAATAAATAGTACAGACTGCTAAACCTCCCCAGGTTTCTTTCTTTATTTCTTGTAGCCCTATAGTATTACATTATTTTTATATACCATAATTTGTTCAGCTATCACCTAATTGATGCACCCTTCCCAGCAGTTCTTTGCTACTATGAAAGAGAGCTGATATACTCCCCCAAACACACAATCTCTCTCTCTCTCTCTCTCTCTCTCTCTCTCTCTCTCTCTCTCTCTCTC